>NW_027249547.1:0-137216 GCF_030848795.1 Temnothorax nylanderi | reverse complement strand
TTCACAGCGAACGTCGAAATTCTTCGTTGTTTCGCGGCACGATCGATGTCCGAACTCGCGTAAACAAGTTCCCATCCTCAGAAGGATCGTTGAATCTCGGAAATAAAGTCTCGATCGACTCGAATCTCGTCTTACACCGCTGAGAATTGAAGTCGAATGTCTAGAAACACGATTTTTTTACCTCACATCTCGAAATTTCAATAATACCGTCGTCGAACTTGTGTCCCGCTCGATAGGCTCGCGGCACCGTGTCGTCGTCTCTATTTGTGTCCGTTTCGGGCCCGCTTTGAGAAAGATAAGGAGTTTACCGTACGTGGTTGTGTGTTGTGTCGGGGGAATCAACAAAAGTGCGTTCGTCGGCGAGTGCGAAACTGCCGAGTGCCGAGGCTGCTAATCGGATTATTAATGCACTTTCCCGGCCGTGCGATGAACTAGATTCGCTCGGGCATTGCTGCACGGGGGATTGTTAATGCAAAACGCTTATTCACGTTTATTACGCAGGCATGGAGAAGAAGCCTTAATTATGTAACACAATGAGCGTCGCCGCTCGGTCTCCGCTTCTCTTTCGGGGAACATTACTTCGTTCTCGATTCCTCGCACGCGTGAAAGGAACGACGCGTTTTGAAATCAAATCGAACGCCCTCATCGGCATTTTCATTAATTATTCCATTTACTTCGAGCGTAAAGCGAGATCGCGTTACTCACTCGGCAATCTTTCAGCGCTGTTAATTTCTCTCCGTTACAACGACATTGCGCAAAGCGAGAACGAGATTCTGCATTCTCCTTCGACGTATTGCCCGCCCGTTTTATTTCTGAAAGGAAGAAGAACCTTAGTATAACCGTTGTTAAATATGCGGAACCTTTTGGAACTGCGCGATTTCGGCGCCGCGAAATTCGACGGAACTGCACAAAGTGCCGAAACGTCTCTACGTTATTTCGGCTAAATCGCCTTATAACGAGGCGTAAAACGAAGACCCAGGCGGACCGGGGCGCGCGCAAACCGGCCTCGTCACGATTTATTCGGGATCGGGATAATAAAGCGGGGATCTTAATCAAGATCTTCGATCGGTCACGCCGTAATTAGCGACGGAACCGCGCGCATCGATCTTTCGTGAGTTTCGCCGGCGTCTTTCTAACGGCGGTGTCTACTTGGGTTTTTGCGTGATTTAATACACGTCTCGTGTCCCTTTTTATGCGCGATATCCGCGCTAGTCTACCGCTAGGCAATGCTAATCCATGTCGGCGATAAATGCCCGCGCACGTGTGCGGTAATCGGCTTGCGCGTAATAGAGGCCGATCGCGTGACGCAACCGATTCCGGGAAGCACGATGATTCCTTTCTTTTTTTTTTTTTTTTTTTTTTTTTTTTCTTCAAAACCACGACCGTCTCCGCACGAATAATTTGAGGAATTTGAGGAACAAACTGATGTAAGCCAAACACTCATTCCTTCTCTTCCGTTCCGAAAAAATGTCCGTAATAATGGACGTTCTCAAGATAGGTAAATCGAGTGGA
The DNA here is from genome assembly GCF_030848795.1 of Temnothorax nylanderi. Classification (NCBI taxonomy): domain Eukaryota; kingdom Metazoa; phylum Arthropoda; class Insecta; order Hymenoptera; family Formicidae; genus Temnothorax; species Temnothorax nylanderi. The sequence goes on along the minus strand of NW_027249547.1, from coordinate 135,704 downwards.
GACCGGTAAATTCAGCCAGGCTGAAAGTTGCCTGTAATCTAACATAGATCTCTTTGCGTGGCGTGATTCTTGTTTAAGCGTTTGTTATTCGAAAACGTAGTTTGTTTTCCACGTAAAATTGGGAGCGCGTTTCACTCGCAAGTGGGCTTGATGCGTTATCGCGTCGTTTCAGTTTGACTCGTTTCACTCTGCAGCTTTCGTTCCCTCGATAACAGTTCTTTCATGTACGTCAGAATCGATAATTCGGGCCTGTTTCCTTCCGCTTTCCAAGCGTAAGATCGTACTACGCGTCTATACATTTCCCGTCATGTTTACTCGAGAGTCTCGAGACCAGATTGTCGAAACGTACAAACATCTGCAGCTTCAAAACTTCCCGACACGGCAGCCAGCAAACTCGACGGAATATCTGAACGGCGCGGGCGCGCGGAGATCTGAATGAACGATGGAACATGGAAACTCGAGAGGAAAAGGCTCGCGAGACGAGCTATCTGTAACGTGAGAAAATGGGTTTCCCCATTAACCGATCTCGTTACGTGTAACGCCGCGCGCGTGTGAATGCACGTGCATTGTTAGTATTGTTACCGGAGAACACCGGAGCCGGTATCGAAGATATTAATAAATGGGTCGCGATCGCGCGTCGGCCGACAGCTGAGGAATCGGTTGCCTATCGCATTCTCGATTCCGGCCGGTGTTATTATTAGCGACGTGTGTAATAACAGTTCGCTTTGTTTTGGACTATCGGTCGTTGTCGGTAATGCCAGGTATGCGAATTCGTAGTTATCGGAGAACATGAACTGGTTCCGTGGAGAAGTCAACCGGCATCCATCCTTCGCACGGCGAGTTTTGATTAGCGATATCTCTTAACAACGTGTCGGTGATTTTAAATTGGTATAGGCACTTTGTTACCGTTCCAATTTTTAGGAGTTGGATTATATCATCATCTGTTTATTAAGAATGTTACCGTCACGAACGTAACAAATTTTAGGTGTGGGGGGTAATACGGAGATTAAAGCTCATAGCGGTTTAGACACGAATGAAACTCGAGTAATACGGCAAACTCTTGAGAGCCTGCCTTGCAGAGAAGAAGGAATCTTTACCACCGTGAACGCAACTGGATATTACGAAGCCTTTTAATGCGAGAGCGCGTGCATGGTACAACCGCAAAGAATGCTCGAGAGGTAGATAATATGATGCCTGCGAGAAAGGCAAGAGCAAACATTAGGAACTGTTACGCCGCGCCGGCAATTTTGAAATCCGACAGGGAGAGATATATAAAGAGTGATCCAACTGCCGCTTACACTCGCCGTTTGCCACAAATTACCAGTTTGCGTCACAATAATTCCAATAATTTTTCCCTGGATGGTTTATTAAGCGATGTCGTTTGATATTGTCGACGAGTTTCGTGATCTTTATCGATTGGATGCTCTCAAAAAATTGCAAGATTGCAGGATAAATTGCAATATTTTGGAGAAAGCGGGAAGGAAAATAAATAAATTCATTCTATGTAATAGATAAACAGCAATTTCGCAAACACTTAAATATTTAAAATCTACCTAGTTAAATTTAATGACGCTAATTATGATTATTAAAATATACTATTAGAAATTTAACGGCAGTGAAGCATTCAGGTCAGTCTTTTATTACGAATAGGTCTGTAAAACAAAATCCAGCATCGGTTAATCCCCCTCTCGTTAAATCCGCGCATCCGACACGCGCGATTAGACGATCTAATGAGTGGCTCGCGTGGAGCGGCAAATTAATGAGGTACGCTCGCGGGAATCCAATTAAGATGTGGAAATTAATTCGACGCGAGGTGGCTCGCGCGGGAAAAGAAAAACGACTGAAGATTACTTTCACTGCGCGCACGTCGCTCGCACGTACCGCGAGTTCCCCACAATATTTCGAGACTTTTGCACTTTCTTGAGTTCGAGCGACATTCATTAACGCGGAAATTCCTCGACGAATCGAAAGAGATAAATTTAAGCGCTAGCTATATCGGTACATGACAGTTTAGATAACTCAACTAATTGCGCATGATAAACGGGCTCTTTATCGCATCCTCGGAAAAATATCGTCGTAACATCTAAGATTTCCCTTTTACGATTGATTATTTGTCTTTCATTGTACTGGTTAAGATTAAAGACGGATATTTATGAAGTCTCCTCTAAAGACGAATTAGACAGAAATAATAAAGTTATTTTAAGTCACAAATTATTAAATGCGTTTTAAATATTAAAATTTTTTCAAATTAATAATTCGGTTACGACGATATTATTTTGATATTTCAGCATCTAGAGAAAAAAAGGAAAAAAAATAAATTATAGTGCGACCGAGGACAGAGGCGAAAAAAAATTTACTCGCAACTGGTTTATTAAGATGACGATGACGCTGGCGAAATGTCAACGTTATAATTCTCCCGCGACATGTGGAGGAATTTATCCTTGCCATGCTGACTAAAGTATCGTGCACATCGATCGCGATGAACGACGCCGACGTGTTGATACCGTGCGGGCACCGTTGCCTGCATCGGGGATTAAAGAAATCCCAGTATCGATAAGAAATTGTGGGACGCGAGCAGCAAGTGGATACTGCAATGGGATAATATAGTGAAGCATCCGGGTGCAAGGGCGAGAGGATGTCACTGCGACATCCACAAGCCGCCTTGGCTGTATCCAGATTTAGGTATATGAATTAATTCTGCTGCGCGAAGGGACGATCTTGTGACGTAAAGTTGTAATATATTAATTCATGATATACACAGATGTTTTTTATAGCAGTGATAATTTTTATTTATTAAAACCTACATTGTCATTTTATTACAAACAGACGATATCGATTGAATCTGAATTGTAGGGCACAGTAAAATGTTATTTTCTCTAGATTATTATTTTGCTTTTAATATTTAACATGTTTCTTTTCAAGTTTGTGCAATTTCTAAATCTTTTAATTTATTTTTGGAACTGTGTAGCGAGAAAGGGTGCGTGAATCACGATTGTGACGATTTTCTTTCTCTTTTGTTTCAGTTGGCAAAGATAGCGACGAAACCGATAGAGCGGTAAGTGTGGAATCCGAAAGACAGCTTCGTTGCATGTTTATAAATAGAAATAACATCTTGAGAGAAAAAAATAATGTCTATTGCAGATCAAATCGGCTCCCGTTAAGAGGCTGAACTTGCCCCCGAAAAGAGGTCAATTTGGCCCGCTAAAACGGCATCTTCTGCCTTAGGTATATCCAAATATTGCCGAATGTATTTCACATTTCACCTTCTCACCATGTCACTTAATTACTATTACTTACATCGTCAATCTGATATTCTGAATTTTTTATTTTTTTTATTTATTTTGAGCATGATATATATGGCAAGAGTAGAACAACAGTGAAGCAAGTTCTCTAAAATCGTTTTTCGTTAGTAGCTGTTGATGCGAAAATGACAAGTAGCAATATATGTAAATATATGTAAATACGTGGAACAAGTTATTTTTATAATTTATAAAAAGTAGACGTATTCGTGTCATATTTGGCTAGAATGTCAATGTTAAACATCGATATCACTTGTATGAAACGATAATACATAGTAGCACTGCTAGTTTGTGTCGTATAAATCAGAGCTTTTTATGTGAGCAATTGTCTCGTGTATTTTTACCTGAGATGTGTCTCTATGTTCCATCCGAAATGTATATGAATGTCATATATGACTCAGTATTGACTCGACGTCACAGAAGCACCGTCTCTCGTCAAACGAGGCGCACATGGGATGCCGTAATCCTTACTTACGCTTAGTTTTAACCGCAACTGCGGCTTTACTTCTGCATTTTGTTAACAATACATTGTCAGAGAAACTCGCCAGCAAAAGGTCAACGTTATGTTGACGTTTCGATGACGAGGATACGCTAACTGTTCGCTTGCATGAAACAGCTCCTCCTGGTATTTCATCCAACACGGTCCCAAGGGCAACAACCATCAAAAGAGCTCTGTCAGTAAGATCGACAACAGGTATATCTAAATTCTACTATTGGCAATTACTATTCTAGAAAAGATTTTGAAAAAAATCCGGAGATATTTCCGATCGAGAGAAAATAATTGCATAGATAATCGCGCTGTTGATATAATTTAGAACCCTAGATGCCAATAATTTCTGCAACACGGAGTGTCAATAAATTATATCAATTTCTCCCCAATTAGGATAATGAATGCCCTGCGCGTTATTGCTTCTTGATCAGTCATACGCTTTTCATCTCTATAACTTTACACGTAATTACACACAGTGCTTATTTATTATCACGTGCAATCATCATTTTTTGTTAATCTGTAATGCATTTCGCGATCGCTTGAGCACTGTTCACAGCAATCTGTGTAACTTTTAGAATTAGTATCATATTCACTGATAGTTTCTGAAAGTGTAAAGCATGAAGAGTATAGTTTTTATAAACAATTGTTATTCTTTAGCGCACATGTACATATCCGCATTGAAGTGAATATAAAGAAAACTATCATTACCTGTCCAGCGCAAGCCGGAGCCGTCGACGAAGAATGCTTTATTACTTCGTTCGAGGACGTGCCTACCGTCAATCTATTCTCGGCGAAGGATCTCGAAGAACAGATGAAGGTTATCAGGGATACTGTGGGTGACGATAAAAAGGACTGGAAACAGAGGATGGATAGCGTATGTATTGCGAGAAAACGAGATTTTCTTCTCGTGGCCTGACAATTTTTTATACATTGTCTTTCTATTTTTTTATTATTTTTTTTTCCTAGATGAGAAAGTTAAGAGCCATTGTACTCGCGGGTGGCACTAATTACGAAAACTTCCACGAGTGCCTAAAGAACGCACAGCGACCATTCGAGCAGGCCTGCACCGACCTTAGATCCCAAGTAGTGCGAGAGGCGTGTATAACTCTCGCTTTTCTGAGTCAGAGCCTGAAGAACAAATTCGCCAATTTTGGCGAGGCGGTTTTGCTCACATTAATGAACCTCATACAGAACAGTGCCAAGGTAAGTCTCACGGAATGCTAGATCTCTGCTACGTTTAGATCCTATTATTGTCCAAATCGCTATATTCAGTCTAATTACGTATCTTTACTACGAACACTTATACCTCGTAGAATTTTACGACGTTCGCGTGTCCATTACTTTTTACGTAATCCATAGAAGATAAGAATTTAATTACACTTGCCATTTTCACGGTAACTAGGTCGTGGCGTCAGCCGGTGCGGTGGCAGTTCGGTTTATCCTTCAAAATACCTACTGCAGTCGATATGTGCCTATTATTATATCATGCGTGAACAGCAAGAGCAAAGATATTCGCAGGGCGTCCTGGGAATATCTGGCTTTAATCCTGCAGACCTGGCCTACGCAGATATTGCAGAAGCACATAACAATATTGCCGGACGCGATCAAAAAGGGCATCGCGGATTCCGACGCGGAAGCGCGAGTCTTTGCTAGGAAGTAAGTAGTCTTTTGTGGACGGATAGTTCCAACGATGCCTGCCTTCGTTTACGACGAGATCAATTTAATAACGTTGATAATTTTATCGCTTTTTATAGCTCATACTGGGCACTTAGAAATCACTTTCCAGAGCAGGCTGAAATACTACTTAATACCTTGGATGCGTCATACAAACGCTCCTTGATGTCTCTCAGCAATAGCGGCAGTAGTAACAGCTTAAATGTCGTGGCTAGTGCGAGATCGTCAAGCGTTAGTCCACGTACAGCCAGACCTGTGATGAGCGCGGCAGGTAAGGACTTCCGCTTGTTTATTACCTCGATAAAACGCTCCATTAAAACGGATTACGTTGCGATTGAATATATTAATGTTACTCGTGCTGCGATCCCCTAATATAAAGGACTTGTCACTCTGTTTTCATGCTGCTTTGCGACTTCTTCTCTTCTTTACATTAAACATATGAAGGTAGTACGGAAAATTTGCATCAGACCACGGGTCAACCGCACGGTCCGCTCAGACGTACTCCGTCCTTGCCTCGGTCTTATCGTCAATCTGGTATCCCGATACTACAAAGACCAACAGACAGTCACTGTAATTGTTCTATCGTCATTTTCTTCAGAAATAAATCGCACTTTGTACATGTCGTTACGTCACACTGCAAAGAAAGATGCACAAACGGAACTGTTGTCTTACGTTGATTTTCTGTTTTTTTTTTAATCTTGCACAGAAGTTGTAAAGTAGAAGTTGATGTAAACGTAATGCTGATACTCCGCAGAATTAATTTGTCTTGTATTTCTGCAGATCGAGGTACACCAGGAGTTAGATCCACCAGCGCGATTGATTTACAAGCTGCTCAGAGAGCGAAAGCGAGATTGATGTACGCGAATATGAGCAGACAGAAAGCAGCAGCAGCACTTCGTAAGTAATATCTTATTAAATTCACCATGAAATCAGAAGATAAAATTGAGCACACACTGTGAATAACTCTTTATCGATGCATATGTAATGAATACTGTATTTTATATTGAATCAGCTCGTCCTAGTAAATCTCCGGATCCCAATGCGGTTGCTAGCCCAGAAAGAATAGCAAGGACGAGGACAAGAGTGTCGGGAGTTTCACAATCTCAACGTACGTTTTGTAATTTTCTGTGAAAGAAAAAAGAGAGACGTGCAACGGTGAATCTTTAACGAATTCTTTTTTTTTTACAACAGCTAGTAGTAGATCGGGTTCCCCGTCGTCCAGATTAAGTTACGCCACGTATAATCGCGAAGGCGAATCACTGATAGGCAGACCAAGGCGATTATCCGGACACGCCATTAGCAGCACAAGTAATAGTCGCGAGCCCAGTCCACAGAGATTCGGAATGGACAGGAGTTTCGCGAGCAAACTGAGGTAAGTACAATAATTTCGTTTATTGCAAATACTGTGAATTCATGTAATTATAATACGAATTATTTAAATTGATAGAGGGAGGAACCTACACATGTCGCCGACAGACAGCACTAGGCCGCCAGTTATGGCGCAGAAGATGCTGCAGAAGTCGCGCGAAGCGGAGTCCGCTTTAGCGGACGCCCTGACTTTCGATAGTATCGATAACTACACCAGAATACCGGGCAACAAAGGGGATCACAGTGACGACAGCGAAAACAGCAGCATATGCTCGGAAAGAAGCATGGACGGTTTTAGACGAGCTAGTGATGTAAGTGCAAGTTTTTATTAGCAAATCAAAAAAATAAGAAAGTGACGCACTCTCGTTGGCTTCAGTATTTGATTTTTGTTACTTTGATCAAAAAATGGACATATATCACATTATAGAATCGAAGTTACATATGTTTATTGTTAAATTAATTTTTTCTTGTAAGCTAGCACACACGCGTTTACGAAGAAGAAATTGACGAACATTTTCACACATTTTCTCATATGTCATGCTACATTAATATTGCAAATTTACACACGTTTTGATAAGATAATAGATCCACCGCTTTTTATAATTGATTGGTTAACGCTTATACACAATAGATTTTATTTTAATTTTTACTTCTACACTTTTACAACTTAATTTTATTTCAATTTTAACAGCATGCAAAAATTAATATGCAGATTTTACAAATGAATATTCCTGTTTTACAATTTAATAGAGAATTTTTGTCAAGATATAAAATAAATTTATTTTACTATTTCATTATTTACGTGAATCAGGTTTTCCTTAAATGAAGAAAACGAGAATACTTCTATAATGCATAAAGCTTTTAGCACTGTATGATAATGTAGCTAATGCATGTCTGGTTTTTACTTTTGGTTTTGTTGCGGCGTATTTGTTTGGTTTGGACTAACGCGACACGCCGTTCTGTTCTCCACATCTCTCCATCGCCCATCTACCCATTAGTCGTTCTCATGGAGTGGCTCTCAACCGAGACTATATCGTGATCTATGGGATCAGTCTATCCCGAAGGTTTGTTAAATTCCTTTCTTTTCATTTCTGCACATTCAAGTAAAACTGACTTAATAGATATCTTTAAATCAATTAGTGCAGCAATTGATATGTTGATATTAAAAAAGGAAAGGACTTATTTTGTGAACATTTTTCTTTTTATGTTACTTATTTTTTACATCAATTTTTTAGGATACAATTATGTATTAACGTTAAAATTTTAAAGAAACAAGCAACAATTTTTTCTCATTTTACAGGACATCAAAGAGATTATTGAAAACTGTGCTCACAAACATTGGGGAGACAGAAAGGAAGCTTAGTGGGTTTACAACATTATTTGAGCAGCGGAAATACTTTGACACCAACAGATTTGCGTAGAGTGACGGATATTTTTACAAAAATGTTCATGGATTCTCATACCAAGGTGTTCAGTTTGTTTTTGGACACGTTGAATGAACTAATTATTACTCACAACGAAGGTCTTGGCGACTGGCTATACGTTTTGTGTGCGAGGCTTCTTAATAAATTGGGTACCGACCTATTGGGATCTATACAAACAAAAATTCACAAAACGCTTGACGTTGTGAGGTGAGGATTTATATGAGTTTTATGCGCTAATACTGTATCGTCTGTATCATCGAGTTTATTGCGACTATTGAATTTTCCACATATATGTATATGTAATGATTGTCCAGAGACTGTTTCCCGGGCCAACAGCTTCTACCGGCTGTGATGAGGTATCTGACAGATCCAACACAAACACCAAATTCTCGCGTGAAAGTAGCAGCATTGACTTTATCACGCAGATCGCTGAAACGGCAGAACCGTCCGCGCTGGGCAGTTCTGCAGCGACAGCACTTGCACGGCTGCTCGACTGGTCGAATGACGGTAAAAGCCACGACGTGAGGAGGCACGCGCAGAACGCTGTGATATCACTTTACAATCTCAATCCGCCTCAAGTTACTATGATACTTTCCGAGTTACCAAAATACTATCAAGTGCGTGGAATAAACTGAGCATTGGTTTACTCATCAGCGTTTCTTCTCTCATTCTCGTGCTGAATCATTGTTTTTCTTCCTTTAGGAAACGGCCTGGCCTCTGGTGCAGAACCACCTGAGGAAATCGTCCGCTTCTAGTAATCCGGCATCACCCGGTACACCACCGCCCAGAGCGCAGAGCTCACCCGCTCGAACAAAAGCGAAAAATGACGTTAAAGCAGACGCGAAGACTGAAATCGATGGAGGGGACGAGAATTTGGAAGAAGTATACAAGTACGTGGACAACGTTTGACATGTTAAATTTGCAATACTAAGTCTAGACGCTTTATAATTTCGAAACATCTTAATCTTTTAAAGTTCTCCTTCTAGATCTCTGCGGCGCACGACTGCCGAAATCCAAAATTATGGCTTTGAACGTTTGGAAAGAGCCACTACCAGCAAAGACAGCGGTATCAGCAATATGGCGGATGTAGAAGAGAGAATGGAAGGTCTTACGTTATCCAATTCTGTAAGCTTAATAAGATAATAGCATGACAAAACAAAAACGAACCACAAAGATCTGAGGTTATCCTAATTATTGTTTTCAGGGTCGATCTTCGTCCGTTTCCTCACCGACGCAACGAGGACGATCTGTTAGTAACATAACGGTGAACGGATCCGACACAATTGCCGGTGACTTGATTCTACCTCAAGAGAATAATGGTTACAAAACGCACGGTATGTGCTTAATTTTTTTAATTGTTATGTGCAGAAAGATCTGCACATAATAAAACCGAAATATCTAATGTTATTTCGTATTCAGGATCATCACCAGATTCGACAAACAGACCAGAAATCGTAGACAATACGGTTAAAACTCTGCAATCAAAAGTGGCGCAAACTGCGGAAAAAGTGTCATCGTTGCAAGAATTTCAATTATATGTTCGCGAAGGCGATTCCTCATATATTAAACGAAATTTCAAGTATGTCACGATGGAACTCTGGCGTATCTTACATGGCGATTTAATCTTGATAATTTAACAATTTTCTAATATTTCAGAAAAGTGCTCAAAGTTTTGTTAGACAGCTTATCCAATGATGGCAAAGTGGTACAAGTAGAAGTACTGCAAACGTTAATCGATATGCTTAAATGCTCCGATCTGATAGAAAGCTTTTCCTCTTACAATGAGTTATTAGTACTGAAAGTTATCTACGCCTACAAATCGGACGATCAAAGGTCGATTCTTCCAGCGGTAGCGGCGGTAGATCTCCAGTGAGTATTGATTCCGTTTAATTTTTTAATTAACAATTAGCAGCGTTATATATTATGGCGCCGTTCATAACAGGTCCATTGGAACGCGGAGAAGTGGCGCGGCGACGATGGCGATGGTTTTGAAGCCGGAACAAATTATCCATTTGGTCGCCACTATAATCGCTACGGAATCGTATCCGTTGAATATGGGCGCGATAAAAATGTTGCACAAGGTGGTGGAGCATTGGGGTCGCGAAGCTATCGAACCTCACCTTGCCAAGGTTATGCCTGGCCTTATTAAGGTGAGTAAACTTCTGCAAAACTTGTACTTTGCGTTATATAAATGTTTGCACTATATACTGATTATATTGGATTTTTCTTTGTAGGCTTACGACGACGCCGAGAGTGCGGTTCGCAAGAGCGCGGTTTTCTGCATGGTGGCGATCCACGTTGCTGTTGGCGAGGAGGCTCTAAAGCCGCATCTGAGCTGCCTGTATTCCAGTAAGCTTAAACTGCTGAACATCTACATACAGCGCGCACAGCAACAGGCGAATAGTCAACCCGCGAGTCCACGTAGCAACAGCAAGAATTAACTAACATCCAATACCACGACTCTCAGGGTCGCAATACTTAAGAGATTCGCCCGTTTCAGCGCGCGGCATGAGCGAATGCTTGTTAGCTTCCTCAGTAAGTCCGATCCGTCATGATGGTCGACGTAACGACGGTTTTAACAATATGACTCGGAAGTTTTGATACGATAGAGACTGATGTGTGTATATGTGTGTATGTATGTGTGTGTGTGCGTCACTTCGCGACGGCGTGCGAATCGCTGTCTGAGATGGTAATGTGTGCGGAATCAGCGTAACGATAATCGGTCTGATGTTACGTTTATCGAATTTGTTTATAGAAGATTAAGGGCGTCTTATACATGTTGGTTAATTCTTATTAAGAAAGTAAAGCTTGTGCAAAAAGAATTCGTAACACGCGGTTCACCGATTTCTTTCGTCCTTTACGAGTATGAAACAGCTGAATTGTACGATTTATTGTATAAGTACATTTAAGTGAGCGTGTCACGCAATAACTTCGGTTAGCAGATACGTTCTCAAAAAATATCGTTCCATAATACGCTCACTCGAGGTTTACTCTGTGGAAATTATTTATAATATTACATTTTCGTTTGCGAAGTGAACGGCTTCTCGATTCGTTCAAATTTGCTAATCGCTTTTTTATTTTTCTTACCACGATACTGTACATACGATGATGATTTATGCGAGCTATGTCGTGTTTTATGGTGCGGAGCTACAGTATTCGGGAAGTACAGTATTTCTGTTGATACAGGCATGGCCAAGCTTTTATTTCCATTTTCGCAAGCAACGGGATTGAAACATGTTTTTCCTCCCGGTTTTTCAAACCTTCCATCGTCATGAGAAAATTTAGCGAGACAAATGGTAAACTGAGGGGAACACGATGCAACATTACTGTCTGTCGACAATGAGTTCAATATTTCTCATAGTGCACGGTCGAACACTAATCATGCGGATTAATCAGCAGACGTTAAATATATATGCTTGTTTACATTTAGTACCGAATCTACGTCTAGCGTTGACGCGTAATCGCACGTCCGGCGATACGTCGTGACGCACCTCACAGCAACGATACGTGATAAAGGAAAAGTGGAAAGTGTATAATTTATTCGTTTGAGATCTACGTGCTAGTCAGATTCCCAAGGACGCACAATGACGTAAAAGACACAAACGGAATAGTCGAGTCTTTTTGACGAACCATGCATAGACACAGAAATAATACATACATATAAAAAGCATATGTGTGAGAGAGAGAGAGAAAGAGAAAAGCGCGATTTTAATGTGAGAGAATGAGAGATTTGCGTGGCTGAGAGATTAGCGCGTGTTTAAGAAGCAAGCATAAATAAAGTAGCAGTGGTTAGTAAATTGATCTGCTCGAGATTAACGTTAACACTTAAACTATTCATCACGTTGCCAATAATTAAATGAACACTAAATCAAACGCTAACTTAACGAGTTTAGTAACACTTTGTGCCATTGTCGTTTCTGTTTACTGTATAAGAAAAAAAATTATATGTTATATATTCTACAATGTAGATCACCCCTTTTGTCCTTTTCTTACTATATATATTTAGTCGAGATACGATATAAGGATAATAAATCTAATTTTATTATGAATTTGTCAAGGCGGATCATTAAAATATTACGAAATATAAAAAAAAAAAAATTTTTTTTGGAAACGGACGTGAAAATAAATATACCGGACTTAAACAGGTAGAGAAACGTGGAGTCACTTGCGATAAAATGCAAATGTCTGATAATACCTCGATAATTTAGCGTGACGACGCGGTAAACGTCTACGAATACAATACGGCCAAATAGTGCCAAAGAAAATGCAAAATACCTGAAACGAATAGAATGAGGGGTAAATTTGAAAGAGAAAACACGAGACAGATTGTATTTCTTTTACTTGGTGCCTTCGGCGTCGACGCGACGGGATTTGATTGAATAGTCTTTCAGCATTCACCTAGGAACAATTTCGCGGGTAGCACAGTCGAGATTATAGAGGAGAAAGATACGCACGAGGTCTTCGACTGTTGCCGACGTCGTATAAAATGAACCCTACTTCGCGATAAAGAAAAAAAAAGAAGATGAAAAAGATCTTATCGATTATTCTCGTAGCATAGAGAAATTCTAGACTCGATATTTTTCCCATTCTGCGCTCCGAATAGAATCTCGAAAGTACATTTACGAATAGATATTTATTCCACACGCGTGTATTACTCTGCGCTTGTGCGACACTTTGTTCAAAATGCTGAATTGTCAAATTATTGTCGAGAAATAATGGTTTAATAATGGTTTTTTCGATAGGAAGAGACGAGACGGATCCTCGTTGCGCATTTAAGTGATCGATATACCGCGCAGCGTTCCGATTGAGGGATTTAATAATTCTGCGCTTTTTTTAAATCCGCTGAAGATCCAAATGCGCCGTTGAGTAACAGGCCCTCTGCAAAATTAAGTGTATGAAATTAAAGGGTTTACCGCAAGAATCGAGCAAATCGTTGATTCGCAAGATTTATCTTAAATATACATACATACATACATACATACATACATACATATATATATATATATATATATATATATATATATATGCATGCATGCGACGTATATACTTGATATGCATCCTGCGAATGTTGCCTTCTTGCGCTGAACTCGAGTTTTCGATGTCGAAAGACTTCGCCCGGCGATCCATTTGACTTCACGCCGATTTTAGGGCATGGCCTGTGTGACGTGTACCGGTTGTGTGTATATATATACATATTATGCGATATATAATGCGTAGAACGTGTAATTATATTATACGTAAAATATAATAATTGATATACGGATTAGGTAGCTCGTCGTCACTGCCAGCAGCGTTGGTCGTGCTGAGGATAACGAGGCTCTCTCTCACAGCCAGACTCTGCGTGGTGATCGTGTTTATCGATTCGCTTGTTCTGTTAAGTTTTACGAGCGTTATTATTATTATTATTAATATTATACCGATACTCGACTTGCGTTGTAACTGTAACTCGATGCGTGTGTGATATACATGAGGATTTGGGCGGTGAGCGTCACGAACGATCCTCGGCGAGCAGCCCCTCCTTCCTTTTCTCCTCGCGCGAACGCGAGCCGGATCGTTCGGTCGCCCACGGAGAGCCGTAGGATGTAAGCCTCTTGCGTTATCATTTTAATGTTTGTTAACATCCGCTGTTAACTGTCCGCTCGCGCATAATAAATTTCGTCGTTAAGCGTTTCTGTCGTGTCGCCCCCCCCCCCCGCCCCCCGCTCCACGTGTACCGCTACCGCGTCTCTTCTTTTTTTTCTTTTGCATCCGACAAATCGTGGTTTCGTTCGTCCGCTTCGATCGGCGCGTTAATTTATCCTCCGCAATTTAACTATCGAAAAAAGAATCCCACGTGCGTGCGCGATGGTCGACCAACGGCGCGACTCGCGCGATTCGCTATGCGACGCTTGTTTCTGAAATTCGAGAAGTCATTATAATATGATACCTTAGACCTGAAATGCTTCGACGGCGTGGCGGAGAAAGCTCAATTTGAAGAGCTTGATTCCCTGAGGAAGTACGTGGAAGTAGTGATTATTTATGAAAGAAAGAGCGTATATTGTGCTAATTATTTTTCGTTGCCATGAAAATTTTACACGGTCGATTAAGTTCATATTTGACATATTTAAAAAAAAAAGAGTGCGATGAGCATAGCGGATTCTCGAGATCAACGCTGTTCTCCATCGTCGTGTCGCTTCTCGCGCTCATTTCCCTCCCGTAGAAAATAATACGCGCGTGATTATACCGAGGAACGTAAGCCGGGTCCGAAGCAAACGAGCGCGAACGAACCGCGCTCAGTCCGCGGATCCGGCTCGACGCAGCCTCGACGCAGAGACGAGATGCCCGAGAGAAGGAATAAAATAATGAATAAAACGCGAAGAGGAGAAGCTCTATCGAGATTTTTTCACGCCGATAAATCTGAATAATAAGCCACCGTCGCGACGATATTATACACTGTATAATTGTTATTGTAATTGCCAACTTGACATAATAAAGCATTGCTACGAGACGCCGGCCATTACTGCTCCCCGCATTTTCGTTCGCGAGTTGTCGTCTTTCCTTCTTTCTTCAGTATGAAGATCGCATTAAATATGTAGCTGAGTTTGGCAATTGCAATAGCAATTTCTGTCATTGTTCGCTCGCTCGTTTCACTCGAGACCCACCAGGATGTTGCAAAAGTCTCCTGAGAAAATAAACGTTTGGTCCCAACCCGGTCTTTTTAATAAATCCCGCATTTTTTTTATCGAAACCTTATTGTGAAGAATTAGCGCAAGTGCGATATTTATTAAGCGATTTCATCCTTTGTGAGGTCGTAATCAAATTAGGCCAAGTGCTTTGTATTACAAACGCTTTATTAAACTGTTCAATATAAACAATGGCATCGTGTATATTGTAGTAGAAGCTCATATAACGATACGATGTACATCGACCTAAATATCACCACGTATAAACGAAATATACACGAAGAAGAGCGGCAGAACGAGGAGAAAATCTCTTTGTTCTAAATTCACGCGTTTTTGCGACATTGATAGCACATCTCGCCAACTTTTTGGAAACTCGTGCAACACGATCTTTGAATAAGAATTTTTCGCTGTGAAAAGATATAGGTAAATTCACAGATAGATCTTTCGAGTCGCAAACGAATACCAGAAAGTATTTCACTATGGATAAATTGGGTATTCATTAAAACTCGTTCATTTCGCGGGAAATAAGAAAAACAAGAAGTGAGAAAACAGTATCACATGTGATAAAAGTAAATTCGTTGATGGCCGGTTGCATCGAGCTTGGCTTCATCGATTCCTTCGTTTCTTCCTACCGGAACGATCGGTTGAACGGTGACCAAACATGGGACGTTATTCATAGACTCGCAGAGAAGATCGGACTATGAATATCGTCTATAATCGCGATGAAACCGGTCATCGGTCGGAGATGAAATTTGTCCTGCAAAGCACCGGTGAACGGCACCAAGTTGCCAAGCGCGAGCCGAAAATCGTGGGAGATTCGTCTTTTGTTGTAGCTTATCACATTCGTGTATGGCATATCGTATTTTAACGTATAAAAATAAAAAGTTCGGCTCGCCGGTCCTTCCGGTATATCGACGAGTGCCGTTCATCGGGTTTACTCGACGATTTTCTCCTTTAAAGTCTATTTAGACGGAACGATCTTGCAAAATCGTGTAAAGCCATCAGATTCACGTAATAATTTATTGAATTATTTGATTACAAATTAATTAAATTACAATGTATTTTTTAATTACATATCTGATTGTTGAGACGTAAGTGACAAACGTGATTATATCCATGTCGCTGTTTTTCGTTGAAATTCGTCTGCGCGATATTAGTGAATGGAATGGAATATGAATGTTTTGAATTCTGCAACGTCTTGCGATCACCATTGCGAGTGGTTTTCGAACAATGTCTCGCTCCGTCTAAATGGTTCTTAATGACGCTAAACTAAATATCTCTTGAATGATCTAAGTATCTGTCCTAAGTAAACGGCGCCACACGCGAACGGATTATCCGCTTAATAAATCCACTCGATCGCAGCGAGTTCGCGAAACTCCATTCCTTGAGAAGGAATCAGGAAGGAAGTTCAATCAGAAAATTTATCAGGCATCGCTATATATACTTTAGATTTTTCGCAGAGAAAAATAAATAAAGGTTCAGCGGTGCATAATTTACCCCGCTGTACATGTGTTACGTAAATATTCAATTTGCTATAGCTAGACGATTTGAAAATCGTCCATGTTAATGTTTGTAAATTGTTTCATCATTTCTCGAAGCCCCGTTGAAGTAAAACTACGGCGAAATCGAGCGACAGATAAAAAAAAGCGGAGAACCCTTATCGCGATCGATTCTACGATAATAATCTACGCGACATCAGATCGGCATCATAATACTGTAACGATAATCCTCACGCGAAATTCTTGAAAGAAAAATTGGAGGCACTATGCTTGGACGTTCTCGCGCGGAGCGCGATTCTTTGTGAAACGCACAAATCTTGCGTTTCTTTTTTTAATTATTATCTTCCTCTCTTTCTCTCTCATTACGTAATAACGTTACATCAATAATATATCTCGACGGGTTTTATCAGCTCTAATCCAGCGAGAAGCGGAACATCGGAGAAATATTTTACGCTCGCCCTTATCATCCACTTCTACGATAATGGCAATGCGTGTCGCGCGTGAGTGTTTAGATCAACTTTGAATTATTCAACAATAAGTGAGAATAAATGAAAGCAACGAGACGCGACGTTATATTCGTAGCTGAGATTTAGCTTCGCACTTCATTTCTTCGCATTTCATTTATCATCCCGTTCGTAAAAAGTTGTGCACTCTTCCGAATATTCCCATCGGTTTTTCCGCCGGATGCGATTCAAATAAATTCGAACGAATTAATTTAAAGTTGTACGAATTAATTTTATTAATTATATCATTAGTATCAAAATGACATTTTGCGTAGCTAAGTATATCTCGAGCGTGCGGTTCAACGCACGTAGTTATTAGCAATTTGTCGTGTAAGAGTTGAGACTAAGTGCGTGATTTGGGTATCTAATATTTCTCCGTCACTATTTTCCGGAAACAACTCAAACTCTGCATTTATACAAAATTCGCGGATCGCGGATCGCAATAAAAGAAAAAAGAGGAAAATAAGAAAGAGAGAGAGAAAGAGAGCTTAAACATTCTGTACAGTTTTTGGATTGAGTGGCTCGGTCGCCGGCGATTTCGCGTTTTGCTGAGCCCTTCTCGCGGCTCGTCGCCTTCTGTCCTTCTTTTTCGCTCCCAAGGCCAGAAAATTGTTGTGAAAGTACTCCTCGATCTCCGACAGCTTCTTCCCGTGCGTCTCCGGCAGCAGTAGCCACACGAAAATAGCTGCTCCTACAGAAACGCCAGCGAAGAACCATTGCACCGCATATGAACCTTGAAACAAAAGAATTTCCTTAATCAAGTTTGTCAAATTGTTTTGAAATACAAGATTTATATAAATTTTTGTCGTTTGGATTTTATATAATGAGTAAAAAGTAAAAGCATTCAGATTAGATTTAAAAAAAAATAAAAAAATAATTGCATACAAAATAGAAATATAAAGGTATACGAAAGTAATTGGAATATGAAAGAGACAGATAAGATATGTATCACGGTATGATAATTATACAAAATATAAATATTTCGAATATCGTACCTCCCAGAAAAGTCTGCAAGCTTCTGTAGCTTTGCAACGCGGCGAACATGAGCAGATTCGCCATGGAATAGCTGATGGAATGGGCGATTCCGCGGATTTCGGTCGGGAACAATTCCGCCGTCATGGTCCACGGAATAGTCAGCATCCCGATCATCGACGTGCACACGTAAAGTAACAGACACGCCACCGGTACCTGCGAACATCACGTCGCATTTTCTCTTGTGCGGGTCTTTAAAAATTAAATTTCACAAAATCATACGAGGGATATAATCCTCGAAACCCACCCAATACCCGCTGCGATCGCCGTTCTTGATGTTCAGCGTGAAGTAACCGGAGACGATCATGCACACAGCCATCCCGAAGGACGATATTATGCACAACGGTCGTCTCTTGTATCGCCTCAGCAGCCAAGTGTTCACCATGGAGCACAGGAAACGCGTCAGGCCCACCAAAATCGACGCTATGTATTCATCCACCCCCGCACCTACTTCCTGAAAATTGTAAAAAATTCGATACCTATTATAGTCTTACTGTATCCACTACCAGTTTATACAAATCGATCATTAATAAATAAATTTAAATATCACTACGTGTATTTAAATCACGATTGAATACAATTTACAAACTATACAAAAAATAAGACTCTCAAGAATATACAATCTAAAGATGAAGTAATATAAGAGATAAATAAGAACCAATGCTGATGGTGAAGCAAAATTATATAAGTAATACAGTAAGGTAAATCTTTTAAAACTACGATTACAAACGTTGTACTGCATCTCATAATTTTGTATACACTGAAGAGGGTCTAAACTAAGACCGAGAAACGTTTGTAATCGTAGTTTTAACAGATGTACCTTATTGTATTATATAATTTCGCTTCACATTTCGTCGGCGTTGGCTGTTACTTGCCTCTTATATTTACTTTAACAATTTGCAAAATACGAGAGAGCAAGATATATAATATATAAATTTATTGGATATATAAACAGGTATTTTTTTATTACTTGAAACCAAGTCACTGCGTAGAACAGCGTGATGTAAATTCCGGAGAACTGTTGAAACGTGAAAAGCAGGAAGAGTATCGACATGGGTTTCCATCCGGTCGGCTTGAGAAATCCCCGCCATTTATTGGACGCGCTGCTGTGCTTGCTCCGCCGTTGCTCGTTCAATTTAATTTCGTTCTCCTTCATAATATTGATAAATTGCGCCTCGGCCACCGATGTCTTGCTCTCCGATGTCTCGTTCTTGTAAAGCCTATTACGAACGACATTAGAGTTGTCAATTATTTACCCGTATATTAAGAATAGGAAAATCGAGAACATTACAGAGTCTTAGAAGGCCTTAAAAATTAATTTCAAAGAGCATTTAAGTTAATCAGTAAATCCTATTGGTTTTCTCAAATGAGAAGCGAGAGTGATCATTAGTAATTGTCAGTTTTGCTATTTAAGGTCTGTAATCTGTAAGAATCATAGACATATATATATAGACGGAGCATAAGGTGGATAAGGTGCCACTATAGGCGAGGGGTGTCCGGGTGTGTAAGATTTAGCGGGAAAGAGTCAGAATATCCAGGCCTTCGGTCATTTTCGACTGCGTTCGGCTCACATCAGCGCTAGGCTGTGTTCGGAAAATTCACTGCTTCACAGGCTTCACTCGGGTGCACAGTGCAGTAGTGCACACCAGCATCGCTCTGTCTTCGTTTGATAGCCGAATATAGGTATGTCCCCCTTACCGCGAATCTGTCTCCCCCGCTGAGCTTATGCTCCGTCTATATATGTCTACAGTAAAAATGTTGTCATTTAATTAACCAGATTGGATTTACCATTCCAGAGACTTCTTGGCGTCGTCGATGCGGCCCTTCGAGACGAGCCAAACGGGCGACTCTGGCACAAACAGCTGCACCAGCACGATGGGCCCGACCGAGTAGATGAGGCTGAGCCAGGCGACGAGTTCCCATGGTAAGTAAGCACCCTTCAGATAACACAACACCATGCCGAAAGACGCGAGCGTCGGCCCGAACGAGATCAAGGAGCCGCGCAGCTCCGGCCTGGCTACCTCGGTGATGTAGACGATCGCTGGCGAGGTCGCCAGGGCGGTCGCTAATCCGGTTAACAAACGACCCACCAGCAACATTGGTATATTTATCGACGTGGCGATGAGGATCCAACCGATTACGGAAGGAATCGCGCCGATCTGCAGGGTTCTCAATCGACCGAACGTCTCCATCAGGAAGCCCCCTAATAACGCGCCAATCGGCGCACTCACCACGGCCAAACTGGCTGAAAGTAACAGGATCGATCTTATTTATTTTACTTATTGTTAGTCCTTAATTCCAACCTATTCTCGTTATATCTCGCTTTATTAGCTCCAGCGTATTTTTACACCGTAAAGAGAATATAAGATAACTGTCGAACAACACGGTACTTGAGTTTCACGAAGTTGGAGTAACATGCTCACACAATAAAAGAAATGCATGTAGATGCAGGGGTAGAGTTTATGTTGTTGTTTTTTTAAGGATTCCTTGGAACTAAATGCTCAATTTTATACGAATGTGTGTCTCGATTTTCACGGTTTTCAATAATACAGAACTAATTAACCCGAGAACGGGCGCCTGATTTTTTTTTCATAAATGGTTACCTGGGGTAACCCCAATTAAAAGTTATTGTTATTAATTACACATTGCATACTTTTGATTGTTTTATAATTTATTAGTATTTGAGGACAATATGTATATATAGATTTACTCAACATTTTCTTAAAAAAAGTATAAAGGAGAAACCAAAAAAATATTTAAAAAACGAAAGAAATACGTAAAAATTACTGTGATATGAATTTGATTTTTTTCGATACTGAGGTATAAAAATCACCCCAGGCGACCATTTATGAAAATTACCTGTATTTTCCCCGACTAGTCGTAGATCGTAGAGCCATTTTTAATTATTTACATCCGATTCAATAAAATTACATATTCGAATAACATAAGAGACCTCGATTAAAATTGTCGACTACGATCATCGGCATTCTAGATTGAAAGTTTATCTATAGTAAGAAAACAATCTTCCGTTGTCGCGAGAAGATTGCAATGCCGATGGGCAATAGATTGAGCTTGCGTAACGCGAATTTAATCAGAGCACAATGATCGATCAGGCAACAGACACGCACGGCGCGCACGTACGGTTTTCTTCCGATAATTGCAACAACTTTTACGTAATACGTCTACTCTCGTGACGATACTTGATCGATAGGAAAGATAGCTAACTGTCAACGAGATATCAGTAATGATCTGACGCTGTATTTACAATACTCTATTTTACGATAAATATGTATATATTGTATATACATTTTTACGATAACGTTTACATAACAATAGATTATTTCGCGTCGTCATCGTTTCGAGTACTAATGAATATATTATTCACGGAAGGGGACGACCAGGGTAGTTATCGTAATTCGTATAATTGATATTACGCGCGTAATCTCTTTCACGGAATAATGCGATGTCTTTCGCTGTTATCGCCTTCGTATTTATTGCCGCGCATATACGCCACATATTTGTGCTACCTCACCTATCCAGGAAGTTTGCTCCTTCGTGGCATGCAACTTCGCGTCTTCCTTCTCCAGATGAGGAATGAGAGTCGCTGAATACGCCATGGTGAAGCCCACCGCTATGTGGAAAGACGCAGCGACGATGCAAGCAGCGATCTGCGAAGGTTCAAAAGCGACGTGCACAGCTTCCGCGAAATGAACATTTCGCCTTGGCTCGCTACTTTTCTACGATCCTCTCAAGCTCCGCGAAACATGAGCAAACAAGAACACTTTCTCTTTCAAACGAATTTTTTTATCTGAATATCTTTTCACTATAATTTCTCTAAATTTTTGAAAAATTGCTCTCAAGAGATCTTATCATTTTTTAAAATAAAATTATTAATCAAAATGCGAAAAAATGTGAGACTAAACGTAATTTACTGCACTTTCGCAACAATTAGAAGGACACAGCCTTCGGAGAGCATTTTCCGCATGGAAAACATGCTACCGCCCTAAAGTAAGAAGAAATAATTATCCGTGATGAGATAACGCCGATAATTGGTACCTCTCGGATGGCATTTCTAATATTCGTCGGCTCGACGAAACCTTTGTTGAGGCTCCGGCTCGAAACAATCGCATCTTTGAAGCACTCTCGCTCGTTCTCTTCGATGTTCTTCGACGCCTCCCGCTCCACGCTGAAACACAACGGGACGTCATCAATCGATCTTCAAATAAACCGTGCGAGAAATAACGTCGTACCGGCGCGAGTTTTTACTCTTGTCTTTTACTGCGACTCGCGCCTTTTTCAAGACCGAGTTGCAATTTACGGCAGCCGTTTGTCACGTGCATGCGTTTGACGTGCCATTTAAGTGACGGCGCGACGCGTATCGCCTCTCGCCTGTATTCATTTAAACCGCGGCTGTAGTCCATAAATATTTATAACGCCGATCCTCGCCGCGCCGCGCCGGTGTGTTTTGGTTTCTCGCGAGTTTCGTATGTCAAAACGCAATCCGCCGTCGACAGCGATGCGTAATCCTCAAATTGAATTTCGACCGATGTAATTAGACCGCGTTACACCCGTCGTAACGTTACAGTAAATGATATTTGAACATTCCTTATTGCAACAGCAAATGCGATCATTTAATATTTTATTGCAAACAAATATTATAATATTCATATATAATTTACATATATTATATATTTATACATGATAATGCTACATATTTAAAGTAAAGTTTAAAATTCGAGTTGAACTTCAATTAATAAGTGTGTCATAGGTGAAATACGATAGCTCGTTTTTCATTAATACACATTGTGTTTTTGTAATCAATATTTGTCTGTTCTGTTTTCTATTCTGTTTTTTTATTCGACACTTCTCTACCGCTTTTAAGCAGTTCCGCAAAAATGTCTAGGCCGCTACGAGGTTGCAATAAGCCAGCGCTATATTTATGGCGCTATTTCGCTCGCAGCTTGACGTAAAAAAAGTCACGTAACTTTTAGAAGCACAGCGATAATATTAAGTAAAGACGTGTGTTTATTGGATTCTGTTTTCGTAGACGTTTCCCAAGCATCGAGCCCGGCACCTATTATACGAATTACAAAAACTGGTTTCTTCGGAATATGGTCTAACAGTTCAACAGCGTGCCCGTCGTAACAGCTTCAGTTTCGGCTGCAATTCCCGAATATCGTACCATTATCATACCAATTTTTCTGATTTGTCTGCAATTAAATTCGTTTAATTACGGCGCTAAAATTAATGATCTTGCATCCTCACAATCAAAAAAATTGTCAGGAAGAAAATTGACGTAAGATGCGGGCAAAGGAAAACCATATCAAATGAGTAACTCTCACTGTCGATTTGTGACTTCGTTTAACAATACGGGTAATTATTATTATTTTTTTTTTGTTACGATGATATTAAATTGCCGTATATAAGTTCAGAGAATAGGACCGGCGGTCCTTAATCAATTAATTTACCATGCAAGGAAACATAAGTCGCTGGTTGCGTCTGCTAAACATAGGCAATATCAAAACGATAGTCTCGCATAACAATGAGATCATGCGGATCAAGCGTGTTGCACCGTGGCTCATTTATCGTGGTAATTTATCGCTAATTTATCACGGTAAATCAATACTGTTTTAATTTAAGGAGAAATGCTGCGGAAGTGAGAACTGATTATTTTCAATGATTATTTTTAATCAGCAATTTCTTTTTCCGTCGCTAAACACTTCTCGTAATTTAGTCGACAGGCTTGTTAAAAAATCACTGCTATTTTATTATATATAAATACAGAACACTGTTCACCGTTCATGATTTTAATAATATGTTTTTTAATTCATACTAATTCTTTTAAAGAATATTACAAAAGTCTGAGTCTTTTCCAAGTGTGAATTTTCCTCACACGGACACTTAGCTAACAAATTAATTTACATGACGTAACGAAGCGCTTGGAAACGTCCTCGTTGAGCAGACAATTGTTCTCAGTTAAAAATAGAGCGACGATCTTGGCTAGATCAATTATGTACTTGATGAATTAACGCGCGTTAATTGACGTATCATTTAACACAGTAGCAGTTAAATCTGGTTTCTTACCGTGACTTTAACAAGCTGGAAGGCAAACAGCAGATTGCAGTTTAATATATCTATTATTTGTAAACTACCTATTTCTTATCGGATATATATAGGTATATATATATATATATTTTTTTTTTAATTCAGTTACTTTGTATTAGACAATTCGATCAATTGTTATGATGCTGTATGGATTCTTATAACAAGAATTTGTTACAAGAAAACTGTGGTCATCTTTACGCGAGACTTCAAACAATTATCCTCCTTTAGATGATGTTGCTTACGCCATACATATAGCGAATTAAGGTGACAAATTATGCAATACATGTTTATACACGCTGCAAAATGTTTATAGCCAATTTGTATACAACAAAACTTGATAATCTCTATTCGGAATTGTATTTGCGTTGCATATTCAGAGTCACAGCTCGTTCACTTATCTGATAGAGATAAAACTGTTATCGCGATTATATCATTAAGAAATCCGTATTACGTACGGACAATGACTGGCTCGATCATTCGCAATCACTACGATTACGGTCAGGAAGTACAATAATTTTCGCAATGCATCATTTTTTTGCATAATGCTTTCCTGAAATAATTCTAAGCTCGTCATTTCCTCGTCATGGATCTATTTTCGTCACGCTCGTAGCTTCTCCGCGAACGTCATGTAAAAAGTGCACGATGCAGAGTGTCGAATAAAACCATTCCAAGATATTTTATTATTCAATATCGAAATGTTCAATTTTTAGTCAAGAGCTGAACTTGTCAAGCTCGTAAACGTTCACGTTCATATATCGCGCGCTCATAAATTTAAAACACCTCAAATCGACTTACACTGTTAAATTCATAGTATCAAATTATACTCAATTTGAGTCATTTTTAACCATTCCTGTAGGTCGCCACTGTTCCTCAATATATCGTTAATTTAACTAAAACAATGTTAATTTAACTAACCCAATGGAGTTAAAATAATACTGTTTTGTGTGTTAAGATAATCAATTCCGACACACATGGTAGTTAAAAATAACAAAATGTTATAATTAACTCAAGATATTGGTTTAAATTTTATGTTTCTATAATATTTAACAATGTACATTCGCGAAGCAAGTTCGTTATAGATTTACACTTGCTGAACCACGCGCAGACAATATACCTGGATACTCAGAGCAAGCGCAACTCATTGTCATGCCGGTCCCCCATTTTTCTGATAGCTTTGCGTAGCCAGAAGAATAGGGAGAAGGCCAGGCCGGACTTGTTATTCATGGGCCATGTACTCCATCCCGTATTCAAGTGTGTGCATCGCGATTTGTTACACTAACATAAGTTAAGACAATGTACATCGCGACCGTACCGCGGAATCCGCGAGGCACGTGGCAGACGTAAGTAAATTGCCGACTCTCGAAATATCGATTCTATTTATGAAGACATACCGACTCGCGCGGACACAAGTGCGGAGTCGCGCACTTTAGCACTTTATTCTTTTATCCCCGTCTATACATCAGACGTCTAAATTTTTTATCCCATTTCCGCAACAGTTGCATTGTTATTACAAACGTGCGCTTGCGGCGAGAGCCGTTTGACATTTCGCATGAGCGAAAGACGGAGGAGTCGTTTCGCTTCGCTACACGTTGTCGTCGGGGGACTAATTACTGACTACGTACTTTGCGTGCTATCGGGGGTACATATCCACTCGCGAGACTTATTACGTCATTTTCTGCTCATTCAACTCGCCAGACGTATCGGCACCTCGCGCTTGTCTTTTTTTATTGGTTCAAAATGACGGGTATGGTCTTTGACAACGGCGTGTTTATTATTCCGCGCTAGTTCCGCGTCGCAAATCGCGGCTACTGCCGGTCGGGGTCGAAGGATCTTTCGCGCGATCGTCCTACAGCTTCGTTGCTAAAAGTAGACACGTTATTCGAACTGGCGTAACCACTCGCGTCATTAACCTTGGCCCTGATTCAACAAAGCCCAGCGATAATACTATCGTGACATATCGCAGGCAAATAAATCGTTGATATGTCCTCAATACCGTTTTCCGGTCAATATATTTTGCTCGATATTAATACGTAACAATCAAAGTCAAGGTCCATGAAACGGAGGCAGAAACGAAAATAAATGAATCCATTTAGAAGGAAATGCCACTTACCAAGCTGAATGGCCAATATTTTAAACATTATTAGGCTACCAAAGATCCAGACGTAAATAGCATTTTCTTCTAAATTGATGTGTGTGTGTGTGTGTGTGTGTGTGTGTGTGTGTGTGTGTGTGTGTGTGTGTGTGTGTGTGTGTGTGTGTGTCATAACGGGTCTTGTTTCTCTTAATATTGAAAATAAATAATTTGCAGCACGTACGAGACAAGTGCGTGGATAATTCTACGAATTTCGGTGACGTTACACTTTGTTATCCGATAACGCCATATGCGATGCGATTGCCGTAAATGGATCCAATATCGGTAAAAGCACGAAATTCACGGTCCTTGTATAGGATTATATCAAGCGATCAAATTATATCAAGTGCAAGCTCGTGATAAGGCATAATATATCGCGTCATTTTGCTACGGCACGTTTATCGCTAGCACTCTATCCTCTCCCATGTATTGATTAACATTAACACATCGACTGCCAAGCCATATTTGAAAAAAGTGTCCCCGACGCCAATTTCAATTATGCATGTTAAATTATTCAAAATCCAAAATATAATAAATATTTGTGTTAATAGACGTGTTAACGAATGTGTAATAACTAATAAGACAATGAGCCAAATCATCAAATACGAATTAACTCGTGTTAAACAGCGCACAGCAGTTTAATAATCGCAAAATTTGCGAGAGAAATAGATTTCGCGAGAGAAACAAATTCGTTTCTAGCTTTACGACGATGAAACAGTCGTGAGAATACTTCATAGCCCAATTACCTCTCATTCCGATTCAGGATTTGTGATCATCTTCTGTGCAACGATCACGCACTATAGTTGCATCATCGATTTCGCGTGATACATTCTTCGTGCCGAACAAACTGGCGAGGGGATATTTTGAAATGATTTCCAGCGATCTTTTTTTATTTCACGACGAGTATGTAAATTTTATAATTGTCGCCGATTCGAAAGCGATTATTTCTCTGCATCGTGATCGGTTCTTCATTGATGATACTAGCAAACAAAGCACACGAATGCGATTACGACGCGATTATGGCGCGGGTGCGTGCGGAAGAAACATCCACAAGCTCTTGCGTGTAGCCCCACCGACGTCTTTACGACATTCGAGAGACAATTTGTCACGAGAAGCTAACGTCACACGCATGTAACTCGAGGTCAAAGATTAATGGGCGAGCGATCTTGCAATCGAATGGCCGTTCACGAGTCCTCCTTTTGACTGCGATTTCAAAAATCTGTTGCCGATAATTGAAAAAACGTTATCTGTCGTGCATTCGAGACGCGTGATCGAGGACTTAAATCCTCATTATAATCTTGTTCGGCAGAGTTATCTCGATATTTTTATTTATAATTCAGAATTTATTAGACTTATATCCCAGATATTTTATTATTAAGGTTACTAATAATTATTCTCAATTTTAAAAAGAAATGTCCATACTTTAAAACTTAATATATAGGACTCGATTTAAATTGCTGCGTTATCGACGATGATTTAGCAATTTCATATGTTCACCGATGATCTTTAAGTTTTTTATGTCAGCAAAAAACAAAATACAGTTATCTTGCTTCTCTCAAGATGCAATAATTTCAATTTAACATACTGTTCAAAAGAACTATCCGATAACTTTACAGCGATTTTAAAACTATACGTCGCATAACTGTTTATGCAATTACAAAGAACGTGACGGAATCGAATTACAATTTCAATCATATCGCTGCCAAATCGAGACACTTCAGCTTCACGTCAGCGAAACTGGTTTCTCGAGTAAGTCTTCCTGTTAAAGTAGCCGCGGGCGTAAAGTCGCTCGTCTGCGTTTTAAAGACGTCTATTATGTTTGTCCCGGTATTGAAATCGTATCCTGATAATTATATAATAATCATTAAATTACATAATTGTCAGGATGGACATTATTTTGCGACTTCGACGTTCTCGCATTCAATTGTGCTCGAAGCTAAATTAATATTATGCATTCCCGTTCCTATAGCAAAGACAAAAGAAATAATTTCAAGGGATTTATAAAACAGAAATTAGGTATCTCCTAATTTTTATACCTTAGATATCTAAAGACGTGCCTTCCTGTCGAAGGATCAGAAAAGAATTTTTCGGGGTACCTTCTAAGCTTTCTAAAGAATACCTATATAAGCACATCTGGACTAATATAAAGATATTTTAGGGGATATGCTTCTCTATAGGTGAACGTAAGAAATGTCGGGGTAATAAAATGTCAGCAGGCTATAGAATAATTGTGCATCTTGGAGGTATTTTGGAATTTCTTTTCCACAGAAATAGAAAAGAAGAAAAGAACTAAGAAATTTATAGAAAGCTATCTTGGAAGATGATAAATGCATCCTAATACGAACTAATACGAAGATTAGATATTTTAAGACGTACTTTTTTTTCTAAAGATAAGAAATGTCGAGGTAAAAAAATATTAGTAGATTACAGAACAGCTATGTATTTTAGAACTTTGCCACACGGTATGTATAAACGGCCGGGCTAGAGAAGGAACAAAGAGCAAAGAACGCCTCGACAAAGAGCGAGGAAAAACTCTGGCGGGACCCGTTGAAGGTTTTTGATGGATCATTCTCGTAGAAACGAATTTTGTGCTTGCTTACTCAATCGTCAGAGGCGACCGCCTCTTTGTGATAAAAGAACCTCTCGCATTCTTCATCGAAATCCGAAGACTTAATGCTCGCGTAAGATCGAGATGATCGTCTAAATAAATCTCTTACTCCGTTATTGAAGTTCGCGTTCATCTCGTCATTGTCATTTTAAAACGCTCGCATTAGTTATACTAGTTATAGAGTCAATAAATCGCGGAAAGAACATCGACGAGGATCGATTCAAGGAAACAATCGAAGCACATTTGTTCTCCTTTATGTTTTACAACGGCGATTTACTCGACAGAGGTCTTATCGATAATGTGTATTTACCTCAATGAATAAGGATCCATCGTGGTTCTTTCTTCTCAATCGGACTACTATCGGTCGACACGTGTGTCTGTAGATTGTGTGTGTGCGCTTCTTCTCCTTCCTGCTGATTAGTGTTAGTCAAGTAGGCGTCTCCCTACGAACAGGCCCTCGTCAACTCTGCCCGACGTTGGCCAACATTTTATAGCCTAAAATTAAATCATAGCTTAAATCTTAAATCATTAAACATATAACATTTACATAACAGTTATAAATTTCCTTTTAATTATTATATAGATATATTATCACTGTGCAATATTAGCGTCTTCCTGTCGAATTCTGATTAGGTACAAAATACGAATTGGATTCTTGAGTAACCACTCGGCCCGCGGAGTAACGTTGCCTCACAACTATCTTACACGTTTTAAACAAAAACCATCCGATATCTCGGTCACAGCGACGCAACGCAGCAATTTTTGTGGTCAATGCATCGCGCGCGGAACAGTGACTTTCTATGTCGGATGCAAAACCGATTTTTCTCCTTGCATCGTTGCGCGTCGCGATCGGCAAGATACGCGTTTCCCACTAATTCTCTCTCCCTCTCTCTCTCTCTCTCTCGTACATTTTACCGTTTCTTTTTTTTTCAATTATTAGATTGAGATAAAAAAATATAAGATGATTAGAACCACGAATTTCGCGTGATTACCATTAGACACTCTCTCTTTCTCTCTCTCTCGTACATTCTGCCGTTTTTCTCATCTTCGTTTATTAAATTGAGATGAAAAAATATAAGATAATAAAGAAAAGTGGAACCATCACGAATTTCGCGTAATTACCATTAGTCGCTCATTTTCTCGGGGCCATCATGTAGCCTGTTTTTACATACTTATTCACAGGAAACGAATACATCGGTGCAACTCGTGCCGAGTAAACGAGCGTCCGCCTCGTTTCAGTGACTTCTACGTTCTAGCACGGCCTGCCATCAGGGTTTCTCCGGAGACTAACGATCGCCATGGGTCCCAGAAGAAGAAGAAGCCCGGCGCCCGTCGTCTAACCGGCGATTTCATCTAAATTGCTCGCACGCGCGCGCGTCTTATCCGACTTTCATCCCGCATGACTTCCACCAACGACCTGCGAGCGCCAATAAACCGAGAAACCCATCGGCGATCGAGATCGCGTCCGGAATTCAAGAGAGAATAAAACTGTCCGAGATAGTAAAATAGAACACGAAATAGAAACAATAACTCTTCGATTGACGGAGTCAGGCGCGGAGTCAGGCGCGTTTATCAGAAATAAAATCTCGTTAATAATAATAATAATAATTAGGTCAATATAACACGATTAAAATTATATAAACGAACGTCGCTTCTATTCGTAATAAGATCTCGCACGAGAGAAGCTTCCGCGTGATTTTTTTCTCCTCTCGCGCGCAAAAAGAGAAGAGAATTGGTCGGATAATTTATGCGCGTCGCGGTGCATGGAACACTCGCGGCAAATACCGTAAATTGTCGCGGAGAGCGATCCATCGTGTTGCGAACGGCGAACGGTTTATTGGCGTATGCTATGTTACAAACTCGAGAAAAAATTCTGCAAATTCCCGGGATAAGAGTCGGTGCTCGATAATATGCGACTTTCCTCAGGATTTTCTCAGAGGAGACTTCCAATACGTGGACGCACTTAGCGTGAAAGCGATGCGCCTCTAAACTGTCTCTCACGACGAGCACGATGCGCGAGGTATTCAGACTTTTAGAAAACGAAAATCGTTATATACTTTGTAACAAATTGTTATTATAAAACATTCGGATTAACTCTTTTCGAATCTGCGAGCCTCTGCGTACAGAAAAATGTCCATCTATCACTGTTTAATTTCATTTTATTGTATTTTTTAAATAAATTATTGGCTTTTAATTTTCTTTTATATCGGAGAAGAGAAAAGATATATTGAATTTTTTCATCATAGATCTCAACGTTTTGAGTTGTATAATCAATCGGCAGGGTTTAATTGCGGGTTAAACGGCATTAGCTGCATGTACGAGCGTGGATGAGACTCGTAGAGATAAAGGGTTAAAATTGCGCCGGTTATGCGTTTAAAATTGCACCAACGCAGTCTGAGTTAAGTAAATCTTCGAGAGATTACAGTCTTACGATACACATAAACAATACACGTGGACAAAGGAAGAATCATTAGCCTCGTACGAGGTCAGGCTCTTCCGGCTTCGCATGATGCCAGGAGGGAAACGAGTTAGGTAACACGCTTCTTGTCTTAATCTTTCTTTTGCAATAAAACATATAACGAAGAAAATAAATCGTCCGCCGCTCCATCAGCTTTGCGTAAACCCGGTATAGACAATGTTGTTGCGATCGATCCTGTCATCCCACGAGATTCTCGTAACATCACCAGAGAGACAGGTTGATCGTCACTTCGCGGGCAAAAGGTCGTAAAAGTCGTCTGTTGCGATTGCACGAGACAACAAACTGCACAACTGTCGGTGGAAACAAATAAAGCGTGAGCATTGCGGCCGATTTAAGGCTTAATTTAAGCGCGACAACTCGTACCACGTGAATTCCGATCGGAATCATTTAATTATTTTATAAGACACTATTCATACTTTATACTCCGATCTTATATTTAAGATCGTCTTAAGTACAGTCTTAAGATGATAAGTTGTGGACCAATCACAGAGCCGTATCTTAAGACATTACTTAAAACGAACTTGAAATAAGAACGGACTATGAATACGGACTAGATTTCTATTGTGTTCTAGAGAAAATTAAATAATTCCGATCGAAATCCATTCCGAAGAGTTCCATAATACGAGTCCAGGTCAAGACCGATATATAATTCCGAATTTCTGATGAATGCCTTAGACGCAACGGCACAACAAGAAAAGATGACGGGAATCTCTGTCAGACATCGAATTCATTTAAGCTGCGAGTCTCGACACTTAATTTAAATGTAAACATCGTAGAATTATACTGGATATTAATTTTGTTAAGTCGATATTATTAGGTGACTGGGTATCGTAAACGTAGTTAAACTTTCTACCACAATTCGATAAACGTTCTATTTATTTCCTCACGCTTGCTTCTCGAGATACTGCGATAGAATATGTCCGAAACACATTCATCGATTTCATTACATTTCTATATTTTCTTTGGGATCTTGTATTTTTATTTCTTTATTTTCCTACTGAATCAGATTTGTTTAAAAAAAAGACGTGTTTGCTGCAGAAATCTGATTATTTAAACAATGCGATTCACTTTTAGCATGATTTGTTTTCAGTGAAAATTTGAATGTGGAGAGAAAGGAGTCGTTCTTGCTGCAGAATTCCATACATGATTCCCTTTTAATTTGAGTGGGATGTCGCCTTTTCTCACAATATATCGACAATTTATTTTCAGATATTTCCGCGATTCATTTTCAAATTATAATTTGGTTAAAATGTTTGCTGTAAAGACGTTGACTCTCCCTAAATTCGTCCTTACGTAGTCTATCTCTTTTGCAAATAAAACTGTACGTGCGATCGAATTTCCCCACGAGTTTCAGAACCGATCCGACGTCAGACATTCTGGTGGCCCGCTCGGCTCTCGGTGGTACGCTCCCAATGTTTACAAGAAATCCACGAGAATCGATCGATCCGCTGCGGATCAACGGCCCGACGTGGCGTCACGTCGCAAAGGACCGGCAGTAAATAATCGAACAAGTACGCGCGCTGTAAACCTGTCCCTTTTGGATGCATTTAACGTTATTTTCTCTCCTCTTTTCCTTTTCGAGACTCGAGAGTGTACGGTTATTCCCTTCTAAATGCGAACAACGCGGACAACGCAGCCCAGAAGCGATCGAGTTGTCCTGGTAACGGTGATTTGACAACAATTTAAAATTATCATCCGCGAAATGTGCCGTGATACAAACGCGCAGCTCCTTTCTCTTCGTCAAATAATAATAAATACCTCGCAAAATGTACAAATTAATCGAAAATGCATAAAATTCTTAAGCAAATAAAGAAATCTGATTGTGTATTTAGGTATTTCAAATTTCAGACTCGCGAGATTCGAGCTGCCGGCCGAAATACACGTGAAATCCAGGCCTGTCCGGCCGAGCACTCACCTCTCCAGGAATCGATCCTCCGTCGAGCGCCGCGAACGTTCACGAAGGGCAGGAAACGGGACGAAAGCCGGCTAGGAAAACGCCGGAGAGACGCCGGGAACTCCTCTCTCTGTGTTTCCGGCGAGATCGTTCTCGCGGAGAATCCCGAGACCAGCGCCGGCAGACGCGACGCGACCCGACGTGGCGATACGATCGACCGGCGAACGTACTACCGGGACTGTCCTGCTCGGCGACTGCTAGACGACTGAGCCTTGGAAACCTCGTTGCCTCGTTCCCCTACGTGCTCCTTCCCCTTCGGCTCATGTATTCCGCCTGTATTACGCATCGTTATCCAGACCGTCCACGTGATGACGATGGATTGTCTAAGGGTTGCTGAGGCTCGGGCGCCGTCGCCAATCGTCAGGCACCGGACCGATCTCAGGTCTATCATTCCAGATTACGATCCTTCGTTTTGTTCGCATAGTAAGACACCTTTTTTTTCCGGAAGAGGAGAAAGATACCTGAATAATAATATCTGATTGTATACCTGAATATAAAATTGTAAGAACGTTGAATTCTTCACATTAATTTCACAACTATATGAAGCCATTAAATAATTTCGACATTATGTAGAAAGATTTATGGATAATTTAGGCAGTCTCCCTGAGACTTATTTACCGAAAATTATGATTAGATAATTAGAGTCGTCGCATGAGGGGTCGATGATCGCTGCTTTTATTCTAATCCACGCTTCTTTCTCCAGCGTTCACATGATAACATTGATAACCCAGATAGAACTCACAATGGCATCATGATGATGTCATCATAATGTTATTCATTACTTAAAATAAAAATAAACATTTGCATAGATCAGGTATCTCTTTCTTCTGTTCCGAGAAAAAAAACACACTGTTAAATATTAAGGTGTGTTGAAATTTATTGTTTTAACTCCGGATGATAACGTCATCATGATGTCATATGTTCTATCTGGAAAGTAGAGCCACCTTTGTTTTCTGTTAGCTCTCGAAAGAATTGAGAGTGAAAGACGGAAAAAGGGCTGTTCTCGTAATTCGATGCTATGTAACTATTTAAAACCGAGAACCTTTGTCAATGACAGATGCCTTAGAAGGTTATTATCGTCGAAGACAGGAATATACAGTCTTACAACTTTGTTAGTTTTAATCAAAGATTTTCTGAGACGGTAAAATTTCTTAGGAATATTGAAAAGATTTTAAAACTTGCCATTATTTAACTGAGATATCTTCATTTAAAGTTTGAACCATCCTGAAAAGAATCCAAAAGAATAATCTGCTCACATTTAATGAAGCAACGTGCTCTTGTTAATCCTTTGTGGAATTTCAATCACGACATATTGGTATAATAAACTAAAAGATATTTGGCTGAAAAAAATGAAAAACAGAAAACATAAAAAATTAACAG
The DNA here is from genome assembly GCF_030848795.1 of Temnothorax nylanderi. Lineage (NCBI taxonomy): Eukaryota > Metazoa > Arthropoda > Insecta > Hymenoptera > Formicidae > Temnothorax > Temnothorax nylanderi. Next base: position 101,096 of record NW_027249547.1, on the reverse strand, counting down.
TATAAGATTAATAAATTTTTCCTTCACGCATTGTTGCGAAGTAACGAATTTATTTCCACGTGATATAAGATATGTTCAATTCCGATAAAGGAATCTATCAATGCTGGGTCGCGCGTTACTCCGTTTATCTTGTATATTGATTCACGCAAAATCGATGACTCATTCCGCAACATACCATCGCGCTATGCAACCCCGCTACCTTTATGTCCATTTCCATCAATATAGATTAACTTTAATCGCGGTTTACCTTATTTTGTATCCTTTTTTATAATTTTTAAAACTAGAAAAAATAAAAAGTAAAATAAACCGTAGATTAAAATTAATTTACATTGGTGTAAGTGGACATTAATCGTTATCGATGCGAGAAGATAGGAAGCGTTTGCACCGGCGTATCGACGCGCTTGAAATTCCTCCGATTGTGTATCAGCTGTTCTCGTGAAAAACGGATACCGCGGTGCCGCGGCACTCCTGAGTTCCATATTGTGCGCAAAATGAATACGTGAGTTTAGCTTAGCGCGACACTTCAATGGCCTCAGGAGGTGACGCGACGTATTATGTAAAAGTGTAAAATTTCTAATGGCGTGACCTCGCATTCCTATTCGCGATAAAAAAATAATAAAAACGGCACTTCGTGCGGGCGACGCGTACGAAATTGGCTCACAAATCGATTAGCGGTACACGATTTTTAATTTTTCTCCGCGTTCTTGTGCCGTTGCGCGATTTGGAGCAAAGTTCCAAAATGAGGCGTTTTTTTGCCAGCCTTGATTACGATCGCTGACGTCAGGGCTTTCGCGTTATAGCACGCGAGCGAAACAATAACATTGAGAGCTTGTTACGCGTGTATTAATCACATGCGTGACGAAATTTTTTTTCTTTCCTTCCGCGGAACTTTTAAAGGCTTTTTCATCACGTGCGTCGCGTGATTTACATAATTATTACGCACCGCTGTTACATTTCGCATTATCTTTCCCTCTACCTATATTTTCTCTTTTCCTCTCGCATAGAGAGAAAAACCTAAAAATAATATAAATAAAAATTGCCAACGGAAAATATATCGGCGGCACAAACCAGAATTTTCTGGGATTCTATCACATAGATTACCGAGTGTTGAGTAATTTGCAATCATTTCTCAAGTTCAACTGCTCACTTGACCTGGCTAGATTGGCGGTATCACCGTTTATTGTTACGGATCATGTTAACACAAACATATTGAGACGTCTGTAACAAAATGATTTTAGACATGATGGACGTTTTACCGTCGAAAATTGAGGAAAATTACTTCTTCTAAAATTAATCTTGCATCTCCAGTGTACGTAATTAAAATCGTAGTGTCGAATTATATTCAATTTGAGTCATTTTTAATTATTCCTGTAGGTCGCCACTGCTCCTACTCTCAATAGAGTTAAAATAATACTCACAAATAATATTTCACTTTATTTATATATATATTGTAAAATAATACCCCAGGTAGCACATACACGTTTCATAAATGTTTTATAAGCGTTTTTCCGAAACGTTTTATAACCGATTTCTAGAAACGTTTCTCATGAGTAAAAATGTCCATTCGAAAAACGTTCGATGGAACCTTTCTTTTCCGATAAAATAACGTTTAAAAAACTATTATAGAAGCGTTTTGTTTTAATGATAAAGACATTTTAGATAAAGATATTTAAAATTCCTACTTTGTACGTCTTTTAAACGTGTTTATGACGTCTTTAAGACATGCGTGAGAATGTTCTAAAAGCTTTATGCATATACCATCTATGACGTCTATTCTTTTTCGAAGAAATTCCTAAACTGGTGCACATTCGTGCAATAAGTTAAAGTGAAACAAAATATATTTGTCTCACTCTAACTTAATTGCATTACTGATGTGCACTAGTTCAGGAAGTTCTTCAAAACGGAACACATGTATAAATGTTCTTATTTCAATGGCCACGTTCAGCAGAACGTTTATTTTGCAACTGTTGGAAGTTTTCTAAGCTCAGATTTGTCCGATGACAAATAGATTAAGACCGGTAGGACAAAATTAATTTAAGTAAATAAATGGATATATGTGCATGGATAAAATGATTTATTTTGTGCAATAATTAGTGCAATATAAATTTAAATGTTTCAAAAAAGGCTATTAAAGCTATTATATATATATATAGATAAAGCAAATTATAATTTTGAAAGAAAAAATTTAACAAATAGGTATTTTTGTTAACTGTAGAAACGTAAAAAATACGTTTCTTAAATCATGGTTTCAAAAACATTTTTGTTCAAACGTTTCTTAATGGTTCTTTACGGTTATGAAACTATGTATACGTTCAAAAAACGTATATGAAACTGTGCTACCTGGGACTATTTTGGGTTAAAATAATAAATTTCGACACACATGGTAGTAAAAAATAACAAAATATTATTCAACTCAAGGTATTGGTTTGAATTTCATCCTTTAATATTTAACTTTATCAAAAGTAATGAAAAAAATTGCCACAAAAAAACTAGACTATAACAATAATGTATCTCACCAACAACATTCATACTTATATAAATGTTAAATGTTGATTTTCCATGATTTAAAATATTTAAATTAACGTGAAATTATTTATAATATTTTCATTTCGTTTACAATCTGCAGCTTTTAAATTTTAATATTATACAATGAGAATTTTTTTTTATCTTACGGGACTGATAAAATGGCGAGCTTTTGTATTTCTGGTCGGTAAATAAGCGCCCTGCGTTTTCGGCGTTACTTTCAAACCTCGCGCAGCGCACTCGGTGTCCGTCCAATCGGAGAAAAATGGCGGTGTGGAGCAGCATTTTGCGTGCTGCGAGGCAGAAATTGCTGCAGAACAGCGGCTCCGGAGCGTCGTTGTTGAAGAACGGTGATTATCCGTGCACGGCCACTCGCGATCGCGATCGTCGGACGACAGTGCTTGTCATTTTGTTTGATACGCTTCTGCGAAAGCCGACGGTGTTTTGTTACGCAACGACCGCACAGTGTATTCCGTGTATTTATTAGAGTTTTAGAGTATGATTTTTCGGAGGTGTCTCGTGTCGCGGAAAAAACCGAGGCACGTCTGAATAAAAAACGCGCAGTTACAAAACGTTAAAGACTTTTAGATTATTTATCACTAATTTCGATAACTACTTTTTCTCATTTCGAGAACTGCTGACAGTACTAGTATCTTACACACACACACACACACACACACACACACACACACACACACACACACACACACACACACACACACACACACACACACACACACACACACACACACACACACACACACACACACACACAGACACACCCAACATATATAATATGTAGATGCACGTGATAGTATCCTGTCAGAAAAAATCCATAGCGAATTTGTTCACGTCATTTATTACAATGATTCCGATTGACCTCTATATTAACATCCTATATTTCATTGTCACGAATTCAGTCATAAATTCATAAAAATAAATGCGTGATTGTCAGCTGGTCATTTGGAATTTTATCGGCGTGGCACTTTCGGTGTCTTCGAGTGTCGGATACCCTCAATCAACTCAATCACTTCATTACAATCCACTTTTCCCAGCGCGAACCTAAAAGAGATCTCTTTTATATTTCTAGGACAAACGAGATGCATGTCGGAGGAACGCACGTTCGCCATACGACCGAGCCGCTTCCAGTGGCACAAGACGAAAGATTATTTTCACTTTTACTTTCTGCTCGGTGCCATTCCCGTTTGCGTCGCGATCACCCTGGTTAATGTATTCATCGGTCCTGCCACGCTCGAGGAGATCCCCGAGGGTTACGTTCCAAAGGAATGGGAGTACCTTCAGGTAAAATGTGGTAGGCCAGTGGGAAAAAAATGATATCTTTTCATCGAGACGTTTCGAATGTCTTTGAGAAACAACTGTCGAAGAATGTAACAGTCTTCGTTTCTCATTTGTTTCAGCATCCGATTAAAAGATTCTTCCAGCGTTACTTCTTTCCGTCGCCGCAGCAGGAATACGAGAAGTATCTGCACTTCATATACCACGAGAACCAGCTCAGGAAAGTCAGACTTCTCCAACAGCAGGTGGACTACGCGATGGGCACCAAACGGGATTACAGAGGCCCGTACTTCAAGGAGATGTACGGCTCCAAGTATCTGCACTTGTACAGACAGTCCTTGGACCAAAGGATCGAAATCGACGAGTAAAATTGACTTTGTTCCGCTTGTTTTTAATTGGAGAGCACCGTGGGAGCTGGAGGAAACTATTCGATCAGGTGTAGATCCTATGTAGATCCTATGTTCTAGGATTCTGATTAATTTATGCCGCAGAGTAAACGACCTGCGCGGTGTCAAATCTCTGCCGATAAACTACATTGTACAGTTACTACATAGTCAATAAAGTCTTGAAAATTTTCCTTGTGTGAAAGTACGCGCCGAAATAAGTTTTCCATGCAATCCTTGATATTTTCCATGCAACATGTGTATATATAATGTAACATAGTATAACAATTTCATATAATTAATTCATATATTTTTATATTTTACATATATATATATATTACAATTTTATATAATTTTCTATTTTTATGAGAACTTTTTATGATAACTTGATGCAGGCTTTTCGCTTTCGTTATGCATCAAATTTAAAGACCTTACAGATATTTCTTATTATTAATTGGCGCATGCATATAGTTTGAGAGTGATTTATCGCCCGCACGTTCACACAATTAATAAAGTGTTAGGTAATCATTGCGACGTGACTCTTCATGAATGAAGAGTGCGCTATCAGCTATCACCAGAGGTGCAAATCATTTCCTATAATGACGCAATTATTTCTCAGGTGGCAATTATTTATGGTTAACCGCAACCGTCAATAATTTCTTTTCGGATTCGGATTGGGTTTCGCAGCAGGAACTACAAACGACCGAAGCGCTTAATCGATATTTGTTTTAATTGAAAACGGTATAACTTCGGTTTCAGTAAATTTATTTTAAACCCCTAGCACGAGGGAGTAATCTCCGCGTATTTATTCGCGTTGATTGTCAAAAGGAACACTGTAATCTTGACAGTTAAACTTAACGAAATCGTCTTTGATTCTCGCTGTATTCCTCGTATATATTTCAGCCGAAATGAAAAACTGACAATCTTTCGGCAGGCGCGATACAGGAGATTCTATGTCGCAATCATGCGACATTAAATCAAAGCGCGTCGTCGGAAGAGATCGATTATCGCGATAATTACGATAAGCAATTTCTTCGTTCGCTTTTGCATACAATTTAATTAATGGAGAACCTTGGATCATTGACTTTTTTAACACGAGTTCTCTCTCTTTCTCTTTGCATGTGCGGCCGTTGTCATATGAGCTGTCTCGCGAATATACCGGACGTTTCCGCTTCCTCTTGTTTCCCGTGAAAACGTTTTTTACGTCGTCCTCGCGAAACCCTTTCGACCTCCAGTCAACGATCGCTTCACGTGCAACAATACGTTTTGTTGCGTCATTACGATTAACTGTAACGCGGTCCTCCAGTAATGAGACGCGGGGCGTATTGCGAGTATTCTGTTTCAACTGTTACGTGCTGTTCTCGTTAGAATCTTACTATTGCAGCCGAGGATTTTGTGATAATGCCGAAGATGTATTAGACTCGGAATGTTTCCTTCACGAAAGTACCTTCCCCCCCCCCCGGTACCTTCGGGAAATAAATAATGAGATCATATCTTTCAATTAATTTCAAGTAAAACATTATTCACTTAGATCCTTAAAACTTCAGTCATATTTAATAGCCCAAAAAATTATTGAAAAATTATTAAGAAGAAAAACAATGCAATACTTCCGGGAAATGAGTAACAAAATTATATGATTATCTTCTCATTAATCTCGAGTGAGCGTTGTTTACGTGTGGAGCTTCCATCTAATAATTAAAAACGCAGAAATTAAGCCTGTTTCCCACGATGCAATTTTTCGTGCGAGTTTACCTGCGAGGAGTTCGCAGCGAGAAAAGTTGCTTGCCGCGTAGCCTGCACGGTGGCTGGCAGAGCTCCTAGCAGGTAAACTCGCACGAAAAATTGCATTGTGGAAAATTTTAGTTAAAAGATTATAAAAAAAAAAAAAGACGGCATTGTTGGCGTAGTCGACCCCGCTACAGTTATATAGGAGCTTTTACGTGGACGATAGTCGCACGTTTTCGATTACTCCGCGACTGCATTATCAGAGCCATCGGAGGTTCGGCCAAAGATGATAAGAAAGATAGAGCGTTTGTTGTTTTTGCGAAAAACGTGGCGTTTCCGCAAAGCCCTCCTCCCATGATCCTCGGCGATAACGCGAATGTCCTGTCGGCGCGTTAACAACGCGTTGATCATGAATGTAACCGGTACAGCGGCAGTGGTCATTGTCAAGGCCGCCTCGTGTATCTTGCATAATGCGTACTCGTGTACGAATGCAGCTCGAGCATGGCACGCAAACAGCGATCGGCTCGGCGCTAATTCAGCCGCATCTGTCACTCTTCCCGTCCGCGCTTTATTCGCATTTGAATATATCGTTAAATCTTCATAATTTTTCGCATAATAACGCTTGACAATTGCGCGGACACCCACGGCTATTTATCATCAGCTCCGACAGCGTAACAGCTATTCACAACGTTTTTCCGGTCTCATTTGACGGATGCTTCTAATTAATGTGCTGTTTCGAAGATAAAGCGGGCGATTAATCCGTAATTATCGCGACGCAATTTGATGTATTCTTCTTTTAATTTTGTAATCTTAATACACTTGCGATTTTTGATAAAAATGTCGAGCGCTATAGGATCGTTTTTAGACGTGTATGATTTTCGATTATTAATAAGTTTAGGTGATACGTATGGAAAGGCGAGCTGAAAATTGTTTGATAAATCTTAGTAATGTAATATGTATAGTAAATAGCTGTATATATGCTGTACAACAGCTGTTCCAAGAAATAAAACTTACACACTGAAAAAAAAAATACTTATCCAAGAAAATATTTTTTCACATAGTACCAATGGCTTATTTACTTAATATAATCACATATTTATTTAGAATTAGATATCTTTACTTAAATTAAGTAAAAATATCTTGTGGCCACAAGATGCCACAAGACATTTACTTAAATTAAGTAAAAATATCTAATTCTAAATCAATTGAGTGATTATATTAAGTAAATAAGCCATTGTGAAACAATATTTTCTTGGATCTAAGTATTTTTTTTCAGTGCAGACGTCGTTTCAGAAAATCTCGTCTTTAGGACATCTTTTGATAAAATTTTAAAAACACACTTAAAAAAGACATTTTAGACACGTGTGTCTAATAATAATAAAAACGTCTTACGTTGAATTTTAGTCTGATACTTAAGAACGCAAAAAATTGTTAAAAAATTGTTTAAAAAAGGACGACTCAGGTACTCTGTCATTAGAAAGATCGACTTGGCGATAATCAAAGGATTTACACGTGGACGATACTCGCGGATTTGCGATCTCGATAAGATCGAGATCGTAATCGAAGTATAACGTAACGATATTTTACGTTGCTTATTGTTTCTCGTAATTTAAGCGATGTATTGCGTGAGAGATTGTTGTTTTTCTCGTTTTGATTGACTTTGACAAATCCGCCAAAGGGGCAGTAACAATTCTTAGCTTCCTTTCCGTACGTTATTACGTAATTAATAATCGAAATTACACACGCCTAAAATCGATATTAGGGTTCTATATAATCGCAATTAAAAAAAATCATGCCTATTATGATTACGTTGACACGCGTGCGGTAGAGAGTTCGTGATGTAACACCGCACTTTCCGCTTCATTGCCGACTTCGTCGCGGGCATTTCCGCCACGTCTTTCATCCCAAATCGGTGTCCACTAAATCTAATGACTTCGCTGGATGCTTGACTGATTCTCGGCGAAAGTTTGCGCGAGTTCGACGGCACTTTTGCAGCTCTCGCGCAATGAATTGCGTCTACGAAATGATTTTGTAGCAGTATATCGTTCTTTAAAAGTTAGTTGGCTTCTAGTAACGCGAGAGTGGAAAGATAGACCATCGATCTATCAAAATATAAATATTCTTTCGGAAGAATATACGCGTGTGCGGGTAAAATTACTCAGAGTGTAAATCGCGCAATCGGGAGAAAATTTATTGCCAGTGACTATTGCAAAATTCATACGCAGAAAAAAAAGAAGTATCAAATCAAAACTTATGTACTTTGTACATACGCAACGATTTATAATCTTTTTATAAGAATTTCAACTTTTTATCTTGACTTTTTTTCTTGGTTGAACTATATAAATTACTTATTTAAGTAAATTTTCTTTGTTTAACGCAATATAATCTCATTTCAAGATTATAGATTCAACACCCCAAAAAAAATATTCTGTTGTTTAGTGGCTCCCGCTTGATTTTAGAGGATTTTCTTCTGAAATACGGTCTCAAGAAAATATTTTAAAATCTAGAGGAATATCCTCTAACCATGAGACACTAGACTTAGATTGCAGTCCTCTTAATGCTAGAGGAATCTCCTCTTCTCATAAATCAAATAATAATCTTATTTATAGCATTTATAATAATACTTTAAAACGAATATTCTTTATTCAATCTTATTAAACATAACTTATATCCGATTATTATATGTTGGACTGAGAAAAAACTTCTTTCTGTGTCAAAGCATATAACATGAACGAGGTAACAAAGTTTTTGATGGAAGCACATTTAGGCGACTACTGGCCCGCATTTGAGAGTGAGTATTTTTTCTTATTCTAGTAGTTTCTGTTTAAAGTTAAAAGCTAGATCTACAATGAGACGTAAATCGTAGTTGCATGATTAGGGCCAAACCATATAACATGGTGGAGCGATATATACAGTCATAGTCAGTAGACGTAAGTACCCATAGAGCACAAAATGTTTTAAAAATATTTTTTAAATATTTTTTAGGAAGATTAAAATAATTCACAAAAATATTTTTTGAATGTTTCTATGTCCGCCAGATCATGTCAGAAAAATATTTTCAAAAATATTTTTATAAGATTGCAAATAAATATATTTAATAATATTTGTAAAATCTTTTAGAAATATTACTTCAAAAAATAAAATATGTTTAACCCAATAAGTAATAATTGTGTTTCATGTTTGAAAGATTTTTTTAATATCTGTAAAGTATAGGTACATCTTTTTTTTTATATATTTGAAAAATATACATATCTATCTTGTGAACGTCATGATTTTGCTTCGCCAGAGACCTGCTTATATTAGCCCTCAACTGAAATTTATTTACGAGTTAGTCTTACCATTATGCGCCGCCTAGCAGCGTCGTTCCAAACTAGCACGGAAAGATGCGCTATCATGCATCTTTTAATTAAGAATATTTCATAATATTTCAAAAATATTTGAAAAAAGATTTTAGAACCAATAATAGATTTAAAATATTTTTAAATATTTTGGAACAAGATTATAAAACAATAAATATGTTGATTTAAATTAATATTTCAAAAATATATTTCAAATATTTAAGAAAATATTTCCTGGGTGATAAAGAAGAACATTTTTATAAATATTTTTAAAAGATTCTCAAAATATTCTTAAAAATGTTATCACAAAAGGTTTTTTAACTTTTTTAAAATATTCCTAAAACCATTTTAAAATATTTCTTGCAATATTTTTATAGAAATATTCAAAAATATTTTTTGAAAACATTTTGTGCTGTATGGGTAACGCACAAGCTTTGGTGTATTTTAACAGTCGGGATACGTCAAAGCTTGTGTGTTACTTACGTCCGCTGATTATGACTGTCGTATATCGCTACGCCATGTTATCTATATGCTTTGACCCTAATCATGCAACTACGATTTACGTCTCATTGTAGATCTAGCTTTTAACTTTAAACAGAAACTACTAGAATAGGAAAAAATACTCACTCTCAAATGCGGGTCAGTAGTCGCCTAAATGTGCTTCTATATCAAAAACTTGTTCATCTCGTTCACCCGTTCATAATAAAGAATACTATATAATTAGCACTACACTTCAATGTGCACACAATTCGCACGCAGCCACAGGCTCGTCGACATCGTCTCGTACGGTGTGGTGGCGTACGCATCGCGTAGCTAATAAGATAATCGTTTTTTAACAAACGCGCGTGCCACTGATATCTTGCATATCCTCTTATTTTAAGAGGCTATTCGGATTATTATAGTAGAATTTGCTGTAGAGGAATTTACTCTTGATAACTCAGGCATCCACTCTTTTATAAAGTAATACATCTAGTACAGTCATTTGGTTGTAAAAGAAGAGGTTACCTGGAAAGTTTTCCGGGAGTTTTGAAAATGGGTAATTTTATATATTTCGATGTGCTCTTTCCGAATTTCAACTTTGCCACCTCGTATCTTTGCCGCTCGCGCCGCCGTATTGGAAAAATGGCGCCTAAAAGCAGTTTTTTGACAATATCTCCTTTCCGACTCATTCCACGATAAAAACATTTATATACAAAATAAAACTAGAGAAAATTTCCTACAATTTATGTAATAACCTTTTTTTCGTAAAATTAATAGTTTTGGCATACGAGCGCCGCAAAGTGTAGTTCAACACGCGTTTTGGCCTAAAAACTCATTTCCACACCACCTTGAGGTAGAGTAAGCGGCGCGTTTTTTTTACCGTGGTATCCCCAGTAGGCCTAGTCCACATGCAATTCACTATTCTAAAATTTAGCGCATTCTTCTTCGCTTCGCTGTTCTTGATGGACCAGGTGTTGCGAGTTCATCGTCATTAGTACTGATCGAAACGTCACAGGCCGAAATTTCTTCCACATCATCCGCGATGGGATTATCAGTAATCACCTTCAATTTTGGTAATCAGTTCGTCTAGAGAAAACTGACATTCTTCGGAATTCTGCTCGAGATAAGAATAAATGTACTGCATCGCAGTATCGATCTCGTTTGCATACGGACCTCTTTTTTTTACTTCTTCAGTCGGTGGGGCTTGGTACAATTTTTTCATGCACGAATTGTGATATTGTGCATCGGCTGCGACCAAATCATTAACATGCTCGAGACGCTCAACAATCGCTCGACCCCAATCATCATTACGAGCTCGAGCAAGTTCTGAAATACTGTTTCTCATCGATAATTTACGTACGAAGCGAAGAAGAATGCGCTAAATTTTAGAATAGTGAATTGCATGTGGACTAGGCCTACTGGGGATACCACGGTAAAAAAAACGCGCCGCTTACTCTACCTCAAGGTGGTGTGGAAATGAGTTTTTAGGCCAAAACGCGTGTTGAACTACACTTTGCGGCGCTCGTATGCCAAAACTATTAATTTTACGAAAAAAAAGGTTATTACATAAATTGTAGGAAATTTTCTCTAGTTTTATTTTGTATATAAATGTTTTTATCGTGGAATGAGTCGGAAAGGAGATATTGTCAAAAAACTGCTTTTAGGCGCCATTTTTCCAATACGGCGGCGCGAGCGGCAAAGATACGAGGTGGCAAAGTTGAAATTCGGAAAGAGCACATCGAAATATATAAAATTATCCATTTTCAAAACTCCCGGAAAACTTTCCAGGTAAAACTACCAAATGACTGTACTAATCTTACTTAAATAAAAATATGCTTTATGTAAGATTTTTTGCTTAGAAGAAATGCTTAGAGGAATTCCCCACTTATGAGTGGAATATGTTTTTTTGAGTGAAGATAATAGACTGTTTCGTATACATGAATATATAAATCTTGATTTGATACTTATTTTTTTCTGTGTATGCGATACGAAAAATGCATACGTTTAACAATATGCGCGCCCGATCAATTATTTATCATACTTTAATTCTTCTTTTTCGGATAATACAGCTTATCAGTCGCGATTGTAAGCCTCGCTAATCGCGTTATGGCAGGCTAAATAATTGATAATTATGTTACGTCTTGTGTACGTACGTTCTTGTGAATTCGAGTACGATAAACCTGTTACAGCACACGTATGAATTACGGCGCGTGGTATAATCGCGCGGTCATTAAGTGCAACGGTCATGAATACGTTACGAGAAATTTCTAAAATCCTTTATGATAAACGCGTAATCTGACGTCTACAAGATAATGGCGTTGTTCTCCCCACCGTCGCTTGTTTTCGCAATTAAAACTCATCTTATAGGCAAATTGCTCGCGAGAATCCGCAACTGCGGAAAAAAAATACATTCAGGAGCAAATCACGCCTGACGTTATGCATCTTATCGTACGACTCGGTGCCGCTTCTCACTTGCCCCGTTATTATTGTATATCATAATTACGTAACGATACGTAATAGCGAGACGTCAGAATCGCTTTATCCTTCGACACGTGCAAACCGATTCCGTCCTTCCTTCGCGAGTGTTTCCTTCGGTGGAAATGTTTAAGCAGAAATCGATTATTATAATTAACAATGCGTGTATACATGTGTGTGAGACGTAGAACAAAACTTTCCTATCGATAAAATATTCCATAAAGCTCGCTTTTAATCACAACGCTGTGTGTCGACATGATTTCAATGCGCTTTAAGTGTGGGGTGCGACATTTTTCCACCGTCATTATTTTACGCTGCAAATTACCGCGATCAAGATCTAAATAAATCGTTACATCACAAATTAATAATTGCACGAATCATCACGAAATTGGTGTAATAAACGCCGACGATTAAGCTGTTATCGTGTGGCACATCTTGTTACATGACGTGCGACATTCGCGATCTCTTGAATTTTTCTTGGTATCGCGTGAGAAGAAGAAAAATCCCGCAATCTGATTTTTAAGGATAGAGCAAGGTGAAGGTTGGACGCTCGAAGATGCATTCGCCAATGTCGCGGCATGCAACGTACACGCGGATAATAGATTCGCAATAATAAGCTCGCGCCAGGTCGTCCTAACGTAGCGCGTACGTGACATTTACATCCGTAACGATACGGTACGGGGACGCGTCTTATGCAATTTTGTGTGTACGACATATTAGCATCAGGAAGTTAAGATTGCACGTCGCGTCGATCGTCGCCGTCGTGATGCACGAGAATTATGCGACATCGCAGAAGTCGTTTCACCTCGATTGCACGTCTCGCGTGCAAATCGAGATTGTCGTCCATTCGTACCTCCTTCGGTCGTGCCTCCTTCAAATATTAGATTAAAGCGATCGTCTCTAACGCGTCTCTAACGTATTCCTTCTGCAATTACAACGAATGTATAATGGCTCAACGATCTCGTTGAGATAAATTTCTGTCTTCCGTAGACACTCATCGCGCAGATGACAACGAAAGCTGTTAATATAAGCATCGCGGCTCGCGATATGAGAAAACAGAAAAAGACAATTTCGTTAATTCTTCTTTCTCGACGGCGGCGTTGCCTTAGCCCTTAGCCTCCTGAGGAATAGTCCTCCTGGAAGTCATGTAGGACTTGTTTTCGTTAGTGCAATTGTTATGAGAGAAAACTGCAATAAGCTTCTTGCCCAAGATTTATTAATTATGAAAAATATACATATATCTCAATACATTTATTCAATTAACCATCTCGCTTTCACATGAAAATCGTAGGGGATACGGGCACAGTATCTTTGATACGATCGTACGTAGGTATAGCGTGAATTTTCCCTGTCGCAATCAGAAATAATCCAGTGAGATTCTCATCGACAACAGAAGGTCGTCGTAATCGGAAACGGAAGTAACCGCGAGGGCTGTGGGCTTTCGCGATTTGCATAAATGTCATTTGTCACAGAGATAGTTGTTTCCTGAGTTGAAACTGGTCCTTGAACATGTTTCCTGATCGAGACTTTCGTTCGTTCGCATCATCGGCCCGAGATCAACGGGCTCAAGACCTTCGAGCGGAAATACAGAAATAGGCTTCGTGTTGTTTCGGAACCTTTCTAACAATCTCTCGATCGCAATACATGAACATTTTGTACGAGACTTATATTTGTCGAGAGCGAAATTTCAAAATCGGAAAGTCGCATATAGACTCTGATCTTATTTACTCAAGGAAATCGATTCGAAATTCGTGAGAGTTTTTACTGACATTTCTCTCTTTTGCCGGAAGCGTCGAGCGTTTGTGTAACATATTTTTATATGTCATATACGTATATAAGTATAATAGATTGTGTCGGCGTTTATCGTAAAACACCGATTTATATATCGTCACTCAACAACGCGATCGGGTTCAATATCCGCGACAGACTGACGTCTGAAAATTAAATCATTAATCACGCCGCGAACGGAAGAATAAGTGAGGATTAATCTACCGGATCGATCTACGTTATATGAGCTTATGGACACTACGGTGTCCATAGATTATGGACGCTATCGGATATCGACGCGAAAATATGGTCCATCCACGAATTATCTTTACGCGCGTTATACGATGTTATAATATTATTCAGTAATGCAGAAATTCGAGGAGATAACCGTGAGAAAATTATTTTCTATTACCATCCTTTCAGTTGCCGTATAATAAAGCTGTGGAATAAATGATAAACCTATCTCGTAAATAATTTTACGAAAAGTCGATATTTTTACTTTTTCAGTCTCGACAATAATGTCTTTAAAGTTAAACAGGAGTTAGGATTCTCGCTTCAATTAATTATGTATTTATGAATACTTTTTCGTACTGATTCGCTTTGAAAGACTATGGGCTAAATTTATTATTTAATTAAAAATATATATGAGCTGTTCCTCTGCTTTCCAAAAAATAGTATCGTGCTTCTTGACATCAGACAAAAATAGTATCGTGCTTTTCCTTTTTTTCCATCTTCGAGAGCGTCGAAAGACGCATTGAATTGTCAAATATAATTACGGTAATAAATATTAATTCAATCTCTTGAAATAACAATGACAAGTTCCATCCGAGCGTTAATCGCGATCTATATACACACGCGAATATAATTTTCGCGCAGATGTCATTTCGGAGTATTACACCAGGTTGATAAATAAGACAATGTATCGTTGATAGAGCGAGATGAAAACACGACGATTATACACCGCGGATGTATTTTACAATTTCCGTCTCGTCTATTTCCCCGTACTCCCGGAGGCACGACGTAAGAGAGATTTTCAGGTCAGTTAAAAGAAAGAGAGGGAGAGAGAGAGAGATCGCCTTGGATCGGAAATTGATTTTGAAGGCCTCGACGGTATAATTCTCGATGGTCGAAAGGGATCTAAGCCTATAAAGGCGCATCAAGGAAACGCGCACAAAAAGAATGTAGATGCCAATTAAGCAAGAAAATCTAATCCACGAATGCGACGCGTTGGACTAATCAAATGGACAATTTAATGAGTAAAGACAAATGAGAGCAAACGCCGATGGTATTATAGAATAAAGAATAAATTATATATTATATTCAATTACAAGACAGTGTCTCATTAAATTGATTGTATATCAGGAGAGCTTTAACGTTACTTATTGAAAATGGGTTGATCAAACACGTTATATCGGACCAACACAAGCCAGTCGATCCACAAGTTGCTCACAATTTTTCAGGTAAAGATAAAACGGTGCTTTTCTCCAACAGTGCCAGGTTTATACATCTATAGATAAATACATATTAATTACGCCTTAATTAAATTAAATCAAGTGTATTAATTAATTAAATTAAATTATTAAAAGTATTTATCTGAGAGCGAGCGTGGCGTAGCAGACAGCGCACTGCTAAACCAAAGATCTCAGGTTCGAATCCAGTTCTGGTAGAACCAAAATAAATAAATTGTATCGCGTCGGCATTAAACTGTAGGTTACATGTACTTGTGTACAACCTACGTGCACACCACAAGCACATGACTTTTTGGGGGAGGCCCAGGTCCGACTAGGACTGTTGCGCCATTATGAATGAATGAATGAATGAATGAATATTAATTATTATTATAATTAATATTAAAAATTAATATTAAAATAAATACGAAAAACGATGACGTTCCTGCGATGACGGGTATCACTATACCCGTTAGGAACCGTTAGGAAATGTGTCTTGCAGGAACGTCATCGTTTTTTGTATTTATTTTAATATTAATTTTTAATATTAATTATAATAATGATTAATATTCATTCATTCATTCATTCATTCATTCATTCATAATGGCGCAACAGTCCTAGTCGGACCTGGGCCTCCCCCAAATAAGTCATGTGCTTGTGGTGCGCACACAGGTTGTACACAAGCACATGGAACCTACAGTTTTAACGCCGAATCCGAACGACAAGTAGAGGGGGTTTCGAGGCAAGGGATACTCCTGACGGGCTGCCATTCCGTCGAGGAGGAGAGACAAGCGATACAATTTTATTTATTTTAGTTCTACCAGGACTGGATTCGAACCTGAGATCTTTGGTTTAGCAGACCAGTGCGCTGTCTGCTACGCCACGCTCGCTCTCACGTGATTAATATAATATTTCTTACTAGAAATTTTACTTATCGGCCAGTGTCATCAATACATCATGTTTTTAAAATATTTTTGATTTGCAGGCTGAACTACAAAATAGCCACCATGATGATGAACATCAGACAGAATTACAGATTCTTCGCTCTCAATTATTAGAAATGACTAGGTCCGACTCGGACTGTTGCGCCATTGAAATAAAAAAAAAATTAAAAATGTTTAAAACATAATGCCAAATTTTTCGAGTTTATTTAGGTTAATTAAAAGAAATTGAAAAATAATATTTTGCAATACATTAATTTAACAAGAAATATGAACCATATCGTGGCAATTAAAATATTTCTTGTCAAACCAATGTATTGCGAAATATTATTTTTCAATTTCTTTTAATTAGCTTTTATGAAAGAGGGCTGAAAGAGGGCGATCGGCTCAAGAGACAAGGAGAGAGGGAGGGAGAAAATGCAAGGATAAAATGCGTTTTCGCAGGCATTTTCACGGGTCAGGGACGCATACGCGAGTGCTAATCGCGACTGCTCCTATTGTCGTTAACGTTTACTTTTTATATCGCGAGCGCAGGACTTTGCAATCGCTAAGGAGGCCATGCCTCCCGCCGCGAATGGATGTAAACGTTACCGTGATTAAACTTAAACGGCTGAGAGCCGATCGTAATCGGCTGGACGCCTGCCGTAGCAATCGTGCGATCGCGTAAAGATAATGAACTGTTGAAAAAAAAGAGCCTTAAAGCAATCATCAATTGCCAGCGGCACCCGTTGCTCCTCAATGCGATTTTCCTTCCTGTTAGGTTTCTTCGCTGATAAGAGTTGCCTGTCGTCACAATTGTTACTTCTTCCTCATCTTCTGAGGTTTCTTATGGAATTCGATGCCTATACTGTTAAATATTAAAGGATAAAATTTAAACCTATATCTTAAGTTAAATAAAATTTTGTTATTTTTAACTGCCACGTGTGTCAAAATTTATTATTTTAATATAAAACAGTATTATTTTAACTTCAATGGTTTAATAAAATTAACATTGTTTTAGTTTATTAACGACATATTGAGTAAGAGCAGGGGCTACCAACAGGATTGGTTAAAAATGACTCAAATTGAGTATAATTTGGCATTACGAATTTAACGGTGTATGCGATGGCCTAGCTTGTTTTCTTAAAAATCGAAAACACACATTAACTCAGATTTATACATTCCAACGATTTTCTCTTAAGTCAATCTTTATCTCAAGAGAGATCTTTTCAAATCCTCTCTCATCTTCTCTTTCGCTGTGCGATCTCTGAGGTTTTCTCGAATGTTTTTACTCCGAACCGAATCTCTGCATCTCCGAGTGTCGAAGCCAAACGTATCCGTCGTTCACTCGCGACCGCGTATTTCCCTGGAAAGCTGTGTTTAATGCGCGAGCACGAACCGAGCTTTATTTATTGCCGAGTTGCGAATCAGAATTAGCTTATCACTCATCGACAATAGGATCCGGATGGTGACGGCGCGGCGCAGAAAAAAAGCAATATCTATCGCTGGAAAACCCTATAACGGGATATCGGCGAGCCTCGCACAGATCGCAATCTGAAAACCGCAAGCTCGAGGATGAAACTGCATCTTTCGTTTAGCCCTCTGGCTGCATTGAGTCATTTCTCCGCGCATCCGATAGTTCTCTTCGCGATATAATCATTATATTTTTTTTCCACGACGAGAAAACCCCCATTGTCATCGGAATTAATCATTCGTTAAATTTAATTTACAGCTCAATATTATACGCATTTTATTATGAGTATAACTTTCTAAGTGTCGCCGAATTAGAATAATTTTTATTATTTATGATAAAAAATTTATTTAATTTTAATTTGCGCCATATGAGTATATTATTATTATTATTATTTGATTGTACGATTCATTTTTTGAAATTCAGTTCAAGAATATCCGTCGTTCATTTTTATGCGCGTACCTTGCGAAGATAATACCCAGGTAGCACATATTATAGTTTCATATACGTTTTTTGAACGTATACATAGTTTCATAACCGTAAAGAACCATTAAGAAACGTATTTTTTACGTTTCTACAGTTAACAAAAATACCTATTTGTTAAATTTTTCCTTTCAAAATTATAATTTGCTTTATCTATATATATAATAGCTTTAATAGCCTTTTTTGAAACATTTAAATTTATATTGCACTAATTATTGCACAAAATAAATCATTTTATCCATGCACATATATCCATTTATTTGCTTAAATTAATTTTGTCCTACCGGTCTTAATCTATTTTTCATCGGACAAATCTGAGCTTAGAAAACTTCCAACAGTTGCAAAATAAACATTCTGCTGAACGTGGCCATTGAAAGAACATTTATACGTGTGTTCCGTTTTGAAGAACTTCCTGAACTGGTTGGTGCACATCAGTAATGCAATTAAGTTAGAGTGAGACAAATATATTTTGTTTCGCTTTAACTTATTGCACGAATGTGCACCAGTTCAGGAATTTCTTCGAAACGTTTCTAGAAATCGGTTATAAAACGTTTCGGAAAAACGCTTATAAAACATTTCTGAAACGTGTATGTGCTACCTGGGTACTTCCTTATTAAAAATAAAAATATAAGCTTATTTTTAATCTTATTCGTAAATCCAGATCAATTTGCATTTCCGTTCAAGAACATCCGTTGGAGTACCCGAACAATCCTACTCTCATAAAATCGATACAAATCGATTCTGTCTGCAAAATAAGATTAATTCGGAGAATTTAATTTAGGAATATCCTTGCTCGTTCCTCGCGAGGGTATCCAGAGGGAGATCTCAGGGACCGTCCTGGAAGGGCGTTTCGCGAAACCGCGTCGCAACGTTTCGAGAGAGCCGGCGGCCGGCGGCCGGCGGCCGCCTTTGCCCGCGCCGGTATAAATGCGAAGGCGCGGACGAAAATCATCTCAGTGTCGAGCGCGAAAAAAGCCGCGGCGGTGTGCTGCTGCCTCGATCTACTTACCGCTTCTCAATCGCGCAACACACGCGGGCAGCCGCCCATGTGCACGCGTGCGACCGGCGCCAGCAGGAAAAACCCGTGAGGAGGAGACTCCTACGACAGATATTTCCCAGCGACGTTTCGGAAAGGAAATTCGCAAACCGATCCGGAAACCGTCGCTGACACTTGAACTTCCGGATTTTATTTTTCCCTCTTTTCCCTCGCACCCTCCCACGTCATCGTCGTCATCCCCGCGAGCGATCACGGATCAGTCCACTCTGCAATTGTTGTCGGAACCTCTTTGCCGATTTCTCCTTCGCTCGCGTCCTCCCTAATTTATGATCCGCGTCCGCGACATAAACGGTCGCGATTGTCGCGGACGAGTAAGTCCTGATGATGTTTCTCGGGATGACTTGAAAGCGAGGGAAAGAGAGAGATAGAGAGATTCTGTCACCGTCGATATCCGTGCCGATATGGAAGAGGAACGGCGCGAAGATTGTGCAAGATATTAGAGAGGAATATCCTTGTCATTGCTGATCCGAGAGAGTTGCTGATAATTACAAGGTACTTACATCTCGTGATTTATCTTCCGATCGTGATGCTTGAATTAATTGCTATTCGTTAAATTATCCATCTTAATTAAATTAAATTGAATTAATCGAATGCTTTTTGTCAGACGTTCATGCGAAATTAATTTTCTATCCAGTTAAACCGATAATTATTGCACGTTCTATGTACAATTTAATTAAGATAGTTAGAATCAATCATCCTGACGTGGGGGATGCGAAATTTGTTTATTCTTTTACGACATTTTTCGTTATTATTCCTACGTCCAATTGTTACGTAAAATATTAATAGTATTTATTTATTTATTTTTTTTAATACGTTGAAGCCAATATATCGCGCTCGAAAAATTACTCGCAGAGAAACCTGCTCGCGAGATCGCGCGTATTGCCAATTCGCTCTCGTGCCGTTCGCCAAAATAGCAGTCGGAGCACGTAAACAAATCTCGTATTAATACACTGTGACGCGCGTATTGTCGGTCACGAAAATCGTCATCGCGATTCGGAAAATTGCAGCGCGTCCCGATACTCTCGATTCGGCTTCGCGCAAAAATCTCTTCTTTTTCGGCTTTAATAATTACAAGGTGACCGTGCTCGTGCCGCAACGGTGTGTCGATCGGATTGCGCCTGTCACCCGCGATCGCCGTGAATACGATACGACATACTTACGATCCAAATCCCAACTCTAAACGGATTTAAAAAAAAATACAGAAAAAGATACATGCCGTATCACTCAAAATTTTTCGGGCTGGACGTGACGGGCCATCGTTTCGCTTTTTCGGTCGAAATCACGAACCGCATCCGCTCGCAATTGACTCGCTTTCGCTTCCAAGTATCGCAGATCCTTTTGACAGATGGACATCGTCCGAAATATTTTTGTGCAAATGCGTTATTGCACGTTGACGGCAACGTGCATTTTTCTCGCGGCACGCGAACCGGAAACCGAGACGTGGGGTAATGTTAATTCGTAATTTTCGGAATGATTCATTCGTGATTCATTCTCCTTCATTATGTGATTGTCTTCGAATGCAACTTTATCGGCAGCTTACAAGCTCACAAATCTTGGATTAATAAAAATAAAAATTAAGATAGTTAGAGCCAATGTAAGCCTGATTGAAAAGAGATAAATTTATTTTGCGTCTGACAACTGTACGATATCAATCAAACTTATGTGGGATGCGAAATTTATTAATTTTTTTATATTTTTGTATTTAAAAAATTTTACGTGTGTGTGTGTATTTTTTGTACAATGAAAATGACGTCAATAGGAGCGCATGATAGCTTGTTGAGCATTAATAGGCAGGAAGGGCGAGCACCATCCAAGGCCCTTAATCCGCTCATAATCGTCTAATAATAAGGATCTCACGGCGGCCGGGATGCGTCTTTCATAGCGCATAAAACGCATGAGAATCTGCACGGCTGACATTTGCAAACAGATTTATAACGTTGTTAATCCTCGTCGATCTTATCGAATAAACTGCAGGCGTCGAAGCGGCGTGCGGCGTGGCATGATGAATGGACGCGCGATGGTGACGATAAGTCTTGACCTGTAATCCACAAGTGCCGCGTTAATGGGTTAAATTGCGTTAAAACGTGCGAAACTGATTGAGGATCTAGCGGCGATAACAGGCTCGTGAGTCACGAGCCCTTGCTGCTGGTTTCTTAAGCGTTTCGAGTGGTCGAACGATCGCTTAATCGCGCGATCATTATTCAATTTGTGCGCCGCGTGAAATCGCGCGCGGTGCCATAAAACACAGTAAACGTGTTTAAGAAGTTAAATTCCGTTAAAAATCCTTCTGTCACGCGATCTACTCCGATTGGTTTTTATCGATGCGCAGATTTACAAAAAAAAATACACACAGATTGAATTTAAAAAGTATTTATCTCGCATCGATCATCTCTCCGCGAATGTTAATAAAACAGCGATGAAGTGCGAATGAATAATGCAAGAGCCGATCGCGCAGATCATAACGCGGACGTTATCGATTGGCGTGGAATCAATTAATCCGAGAAACGCACATCTGTGGAAATATCTCTTCGATTTTTTTTTCTTTATTAACCACAGCGAATTCTCTTTGTAGATATTAACGCTTGTACAATATGTGATCGGTGTCGAGGGGCGAGTTAACGGTACGCTTCTCATCGCGGATCAAAGTTACGCGAGTTCGTCTCCCAGGTAGCACATACACGTTTCAGAAATGTTTTATAAGCGTTTTTCCGAAACGTTTTATAACCGATTTCTAGAAACGTTTCTCATGAGTAAAAATGTCCATTCGAAAAACGTTCGATGGAACGTTTCTTTTCCGATAAAATAACGTTTAAAAAACTTTTATAGAAGCGTTTTGTTTTAATGATAAAGATATTTTAGATAAAGATATTTAAAATTCCTACTTTGTACGTCTTTTAAACGTGTTTATGACGTCTTTGAGACATGCGTGAGAATGTTCTAGAAGCTTTATGCATATACCATCTATGACGTCTATTCTTTTTCGAAGAAATTCCTGAACTGGTGCACATTCGTGCAATAAGTTAAAGTGAAACAAAATATATTTGTCTCACTCTAACTTAATTGCATTACTGATGTGCACTAGTTCAGGAAGTTCTTCAAAACGGAACACATGTATAAATGTTTTTTCAATGGCCACGTTCAGCAGAACGTTTATTTTGCAACTGTTGGAAGTTTTCTAAGCTCAGATTTGTCCGATGACAAATAGATTAAGACCGGTAGGACAAAATTAATTTAAGTAAATAAGTGGATATATGTGCATGGATAAAATGATTTATTTTGTGCAATAATTAGTGCAATATAAATTTAAATGTTTCAAAAAAGGCTATTAAAGCTATTATATATGTAGATAAAGCAAATTATAATTTTGTAAGGAAAAATTTAACAAATATTAGATATTTTTGTTAACTGTAGAAACGTAAAAAATACGTTTCTTAAATCATGGTTTCAAAAACATTTTTATTCAAACGTTTCTTAACGGTTCTTTACGGTTATGAAACTATGTATACGTTCGAAAAACGTATATGAAACTAATATGTGCTACCTGGGCTAGATCGAGATCCCCAAGTTGGGCGCTCGAGGAATTTTCTGCACGAGTGCGATCGCGTGTTATTATTGTAGTATCATTATTCTCAACGATCGGCACGAATCTCGCGCCGGAAGCGAGATTCGCCGAACGGCTCATCGAACTTTTTTTTTTAGAGTCGAAAAAGAGACGTGCAACGAGAGCCGATCATAGGTAATATACGAAGTCAATTAAACATTAGACCATCCTATAAATAATGCGATATAAAAAGGAGCTTGATTTATTCTTTATCTCAAAACGGAAAGACTTTTATCGCCAGGAAATTAAAAATTTAACATGAAGATGGGAAGAAGTTGTACATAACAACACTATTAAGTTCGTAATGTCAAATTATATACTCAATTTGAGTCATTTTAATCATTCTTAGGTCGCCAGTGCTCCTACTCAGTATGTCGTTAATTTAACTAAACCAGAGTAAAGTTAAAATAATAATAAGATAAAATGTTGTGTGTTAAAATAATAAATTTCGACGTATATATGGTAGTTAAAAATAACAAAATGTTATTCAACTGAAGGTATTGATTTAAATTTTATCCTTTAATATCTAACAGTGTGGAAATTTATTTTAGATTAAAATAAAAATATCAAATTTTTTTGTTTTATTTCAAAAATATCTCTAAAAGAACCGCATTACTTATAAGGATGACTCAATAATATATTCCAGACATTATTACGTCTAATCTAATCCAATCAATGTAATGTTTAAAGGGCTCTAGTCGCACGTCGTACTTTAGACTGTAATTATCTATCGAATGATGACAAAACTATTTATTTAATAATGACATCCGCTGTTAATGCATCTCGTCATTTTTTTTAGTCGCCTGGCCACGCTCTGAGGTGCACGATGATCACGCAGACGAAGCTTTGGTGGAAGATCCTTCGCTCCGGCGACAAGAATGGTGTAAGTCACTTAATCCCGCGTTACGATTACGCGTTGCGATTAGCAGCGCCGTAATTAAACACGTCCGCGAACGGTGCCGCATTCTTCGGCGATACCAATTCCGAACGTGAATGCTCTACGTTTGCGCGACGCGTTGCGTACCTTCGGTAAGTACTTGGTCGTCTCGCGAAGTAAAGCGAAATGTCAAACGGCACGAGGAGATAATTCCTATTGAGATACTTATTTATTCGAGCGTATACGGAACAAAGGCGAGATGCAACCTTTTGCCAAGATTTCTTCTCGCGGAAAATATCGATGTAACACGAAAGGCACAAAATGACTACTTTATGAAGCCGGAACGAAGAAACGCGGATACATTAATAAGTAATAAAAATATGATAATAAGTAAGTAAGAATAGGTAATTGGTGTAGAGGATACATTTATTTCCTGCCTCTGATCGATTCTCGGCTCGAAACGTTGCAATCGTCGCTATAGAATAACTATCGCGAGCATCACGCACGCAGAAAGAGGCTTTGTTAAACGAGGCCGTCGAAGGGGAGAGGATCGTTTATAAATAAATAAATGGATAAACCGGCGGCGAAGGTGGCAGATCGGCCTTCTCAGTCATCGTCCTTCGACGCCGCGGAATTTTTGAAGCTAGCGTGCGTAACACTCTTCGTTCGTTGTAACATTCCGCATCCTTTCGCTCGATTTTCCGTCTAACAGCGTCAACGTAGGCCAACGGTGGATTTAGTATAATCCTTAACTAACAATTCTTAACCATCAATTTGCATATATTCATTATTTTATTTATCCGTTGAGTTTTTACTTATTTCTCGACCAAACCCTCGTGATTGCATCAAACTCTAAACGTGTGCTCTGGTATTCGTGTATCTGCAAGACCGAGGGACGGAATTATTCTTTAGCTATTCGGAGCTCTTTAGCTATTTGTCCAAGTCCCGTGCTTATTGTTACGCTCGGAAGCGAATTTCCATACGAAATCCGATGCCGATGTGGGTCTCATAGCCCCGAGCGCACGCGATCCTTGACGGAACCTTCGGCCAGCTTACAAACCTCTTTCTCGCGATCCGAGTGATAATGCCTAACGACGGAGACGCATTGTTACGAATGATCTACTCGACGCAGGTGAATCTTTCGTCTCGGTGAAATAACGCGTAAGAGCGTATCCGTTTTTCGGCTATTCTCCGAATGTGAAATGATAACGCACGCCGGACGCGTTATCGCATCGCTGTTCGACGCTATCACTGCCGTAACTTTTGCGTCGAACTTGCGGAAGATACTCGCGAATCGCCCGACACACACGTGCCAATTCATATCGAAACAAAGAGAAAGAGAGAGAGAAAGATATCTGGACGACGTTTTAATACCGTTTCTTTACGCCAATAGAAGGAATTAGGGTTGAATCATCATTAATAATTGTATCTGCGGTAAATATTTCACGAAATAATCCGGCGTTTGCAGATCCTCGCGGGCTTGGTTGCGCACTCCGGCCAGATTTCCGTGGGTCTCTCCCAGGGATACAGCGCGATCCTGATACCGAAGCTCCTGGAGACGAACTTCGCGGACCAGTCGCAGGCTTCTTGGATCGCCTCCCTCGGTGTCGTCTCGAATCCTATCGGTGCCCTCGCCGCCGGGATCTGCGCCGAATGCCTCGGCCGCAGGTCCGCGATCGCCCTGGCCACGCTGCCGCACGTCGTCGGCTGGTTGCTGATCGCGTTATCGAGGAGCGTGCCGATGCTGTACGCCGGCAGATTCGTCAGTGGCCTCGGCACCGGCATGGCCAACGGACTCTATCTCTATGTCAGCGAGGTACGCGGAAACGCGCGTACAATACTCTATACGATTTCATTAATGAAGTGTATAATAGTAATATCTAAACGAATACATGCGATGATTGTAATTAGTGCGATTAATTACGCCCGATGATACACTTTGTTATTCCATTCGCGCAGATCAAATTCTGTGAAAGTAAAAATACACTGTTAAATATTAAAGGATAAAATTGTGAAACCACGCCCTGATGAGTTAAATAACAATTTTGTTATTTTTAACTACCATGTGTGTGTGTGTGTCCAAATTTATTATTATTTTAACAGAAAACATTATTTTAACTCCATTGGTTTAGTTAAATTAACAATGTTTTAGTTAAATTAACGACATATCGAATAGAAGCAGTGGCGACCTACAAGAATGGTTAAACATGACTCAAATTAAATATAATTTGACACTACGAATTTAACAGAGTATATCTGATTTTCTTTCAGACGGCAGCGCCAGATCAAAGAGCGTGGCTCGCAAGTTGTGGACCAGTTCTGGTCTCCCTGGGTGTCTTAATGGTCTACACCCTGGGTGCCATCACGACGTGGCAAAGGGCGGCCGCTATCAGCATCGGACCCGCGATTCTGTCGCTCGCGTTGACACGGTAATCGCTTCCTCGACATATCCATTTTTTTTTGCAATTGTGAAGTAAAAAGTCACGAAAGTTCGCACGCGCGTTTCAAATTCTATTCTACATATTTCAGCTGACAATCTATCGACAAAATTTATATAGTAGATAGTGAAAATCTATTCTTGACAGATTTGGCTATCCGGGATAATTCTTCAATATAGCTGAATGAAATGGTCTGTTTCTGCAGGATGCTACCGGAAACTCCCGCCTGGCTGGCCTCGAGGGGTCGAACGGACGAGGCGAAAGAGGCTCTTCTGTGGCTGCGAGGTCCCGGACTGAACGTCGACGAAGAATACCGGGAACTCTGCGAGACGAACGCGAAGCGGAAGGAGAAGAAGGAGAGTCTCCTACGAGCGCTGCACAAGCCCAACGTGTGGAAACCGTTCCTGATACTCCTCGCCTTCTTCGCACTCCAGCAACTGTCCGGCATCTACGTTATCCTGTTTTACGCCGTGAACGTGCTCAAAGATATCGGCATTGACGTGAATGAATACGCGGCCAGCGTCGGCATGGGTGTCATCAGGCTGTTCGCGTCGATCCTCGGCGCCGGACTGGCCAACAGCTTCGGCAGGAAGATCCTGGCCTTCGCCAGCGGCTCCGGGATGGCCGCCGCCGCCGTGGGAGTTGCCCTTTCCTTCAGGTTCGCTTCAACCCCTTCAATCCTTTCAAATTTTATAATATACGAGGAACGATGAATAAGAGCAAATTAATTTTTTATCTGCACTCTCGTACTTTTAATTTGGATATCTTTCTGGAATTCTTCGTTTCTTCTTATTTCTCAAGGTTCTAGCGATCCTTAGAAATAATATGACTTTCTATATGCCCAGATTCGAGCTGCCGTCGTGGGTGCCACTATTCTGCATCGGGACTCACGTGGGCGCGTCCATGATCGGCTTTCTCACGTTGCCGTGGGTCATGACCTCGGAATTGTACCCGCTAAGGTTCAGGGGCAGCCTGGGAGGTCTCACGACCAGCATCGTGCAGATATTGACGTTCGCCGCGATCAAGACTTATCCGGACCTGAACGCTGTCGTAGGTCTGGAGTTCACGATGTGGATATTTGGCGCGGCCGGCGTGCTAGGCGCGATCTTCGCCCTGGCGATATTGCCGGAGACCCGGGGACGCAGCCTCGACGATATCGAGATGAAGTTCTCCAGCAAGCCGAGCGACAGCTTAACGTACACCCCCAAGATCTTTCCCAGAAAGAACATCATCCTCCAGCGATTCACTTCGATCTCGGAGGAGAAACAGTCGAATATCGCGGCGAATGCGTACGTCTATGACAATTTCTGCCTGGAGCTGTCCCCGGAGAAACTGGAAAAGGATCTCAAAGTTCCTGAGAAGGAATCGACTCGTGATCAACGAATCGTAACCAGCATCGCGTTCGAACACGTGTGCGTTTAGCGCGAGAAGTTCGGAAAAACTTTTATCAGAAACAATTTCTACGCGAAATTATATGGTTTTAGATTACATTTAAGATATTTATTTATTTTATACAATTAATAAGCTGAGAAATATGTTGTTCAGTGATTGTAATTGATACAGATACCGTTTTGTATCTATCGTCGCCAAATGTTCCTTCAGTATTACGAACATTCCTAGGAGCGTGGTATCGAAAATTAAACTTATGTAATATTTTTATAATGATTACGCATAATTGTACATACTTCCTGAAATTTTATATAACTTTTATATAAGTAACTTTATGTAATTTTTTGAAATTTATACAGAAACTTAAATATTTTTCCTGTATAAATTTTCTCAGTGCTGTTTTTTTATTTCTAAGAACATATTTTTTACACAGATTGAAACTGTGCGTACATCTTAACAAGTTGTACATATTATATAAAATTTATTGTATAGTATAATATTAATTACGTGTATTTGCATAAAATGACAAGAGCCACCAATTTTCACTCTTCCTGTAAATATTCATCTTTCTTTCACCCCCCGATAAAACGTTCGCTGAAAGTGATATAAAAGCTTGGCAGTTTCGACTTTATATTTAAATATAATTTATTTTAAATATAAATCAATATGTATTTAAATAAAATTAGAGAACTGCGAAATTTTACTGGTGTGTAAATCCGAGTAGAGAAGATTTTCGAGGCTAAAATGGATTATTGAACCGCGCAGAGTGGTCGACTCGTAGTCAGCAGATCTCGGATTCAATTCTGATTCTCATCCTGCATACGCCCCGATTTTAGAGGCTGATTGGAGAGTTTGAAGGTTTGCGGGTAAAAGGAAATATGAGAGAGGTGAATTGTAATCCATTTCAGGAACAATAAACTCTTTCAATACAACACAATATGTGAAAATAAAACGCAATGACGTATATTGATTATAAATGTTCGTGATACAGATACATGATATCGGTAAGAACCCCTTAAAATATCATATCCATGTAATATGACATTACATTTTGCAAAATCGTATGCGGGGATGGAGTATAGAAAAAATACTTTTCTCGATCGTAATATGTACATATTACAGTGATGTGGAGTTTCACGCGTCCGAGAGATAATAACACGCACGACGTTTCCAGTTCTTCCCGCATTTATGTTTTTTTTTTTTTTTTTTTTATAAAACAGTCGCAAGTACAAAATCATGTACAAATCGGAGATCTCAATTTCCCAGTATCAACAATTTCATTAGCCGCGCAATTATTAGCCGCGCAAGCGATGATTGGAGTTAATATGTACAATAAAACTACAATGTCCTCTCATCGATGAATTACACGATATAATATCGATCACATTTAGCATTCAAGATCGTCAGTATGTGTATACCGTCGCTTAAAAAGGATCACGCTTACAATCTATTAAATGCAAAAATTTGGGGAGACATTTTTAAGTACAAAAATAATGAGACAATTGCCGCACTGAATATTCTCCTTAACATCTTGATCAATTACATTACGCGTATGATGCTTATATTTTCTTGAGAATTATGCCGTTTGAGGATTAAGCAATTTCATCATTTCACTTTCAATAAAGTTAAAATTACATAAAAATCGCAACTTCTTGGAAAATCATGTATTTCAATAATTTTCCATGATTTTCAAGAAAACGCAGTCACCAATACCATAATTTTCAAGAAACTACAATCATGATTTATATAGATCTGCCGTAACGATCAGAAATGTTAACGGAGAGCATAGAAAGCATGTAAAACATTTAAAAATAAAATGCTCCGACGTATCCCGATTCAATTCCTCGATCGGCCGTTACATATCTTACATTTACAAACTCTACTTTCTGATTCGACATACAATTACAGTCAGGCAGTTTAGGCTTTACTAGAAAATCTTTAAGAAAATAGCTAGATACTCGTTTCTCTTCCTCGTTGCGCTGCCCTGTTGCACAGAGTCCTCGAGAGGGGTTTATATATATATAGGGGTTTATATATATAAGGGAACCCAATTTATATATATATATATATCATATATATATATATATATATATATATATATATATGATATATATATATGATATATATTATATATATATATATATATATATATATATATATATATATAAATTGGGTTCCCTTCGATATATATACAACATTGGGACATTGATAATTACATTCATACTTTCGGCATTTTTCCTTTACAAGTCATAATCCTACACTTTCTTGTGTGGCAAACCAAGTCACAAAATCACTGCGAACGCGCGAATTTTAATACCCGAGCAACTGATGAAAGCGTGAGGAAAAAATATATAAAATCCGTGTAAACATAGATAAAATGTGATTGGCGTTAGCGCAGAGATCGTCCGTCGAAATTTTCAACTGAGACTGCCGCTAAGAATGGAAGACGTCTGGCTAACTAATGAGAAATGATCTAGTTTATTAAATGCAATCAATTGAGCATTGTCTACAGATTTCCGTGTCGATATATTTGCATTGATATCTAAATTCCTACCATAAGAACAAATTGCGCCTTTCTTTATTATTACATCTACTCGACTACAAAACTGAATGATACGCCGCTGTTTTACTGTTAAATCCATCATTAGATTTACAATTGCATTCGAGACTTACTTAACGCAACTATTATTACTTCGTTATTATTATTATTATTCTCTGTGGTCCATATTCAAGACTCGCGTTAATCGATCGTGAGAGAATTATACGCGTTATATTAACCGACATAGTTGATTTAGAAAATTATGCAGGCAAACATATCGCTCAAAATGTAGGAGGTATGTGCGTTAATAATCATATTTAGAAGTTATAGGCTATGAGAGATGTGGAAACTGCACAAATGCGTGCGGAAAAACTATGTTTCGTTCTCAGCTATGTTTTAGAGATATATGTCTATATATTTAAGATATTTAAGAGAAGAGAAAAATATAGATATCGTGTAATCGACACTTCGCTAGAATTAAAAATAAATTAATTTGAATACGTAAGTAATGTTCAAGAGGAATACAGTCCCATACAGCACAAAAAGTTGAAACAACGTTGCTGAGACATTGCAATGTTGAATGTTGAAGTATAAATATCTTTCTATATAACGTTGAATCTATGTTGATTCTTCTACAGTGATTCTTTATGTTGCTACAACATTCAACAAATTATTAATCTTTTGAAATTCGAATAAAGATATTAAAAAATATATATATATATTTATTTATATATATTTATATATATATTTATTAATAATTATTTACATATATATATATATATATATATGTATATATATATATATATATGTTAATAATTATTTTAAATAAAAAATATCTTTATACAAATTTAATATATTATAAAATCTACATTTTACGTAAATTGAATAAATGGCCACATTTAGCAGAATGTTTATTTTGCAACTGTTGGAAACTTTCTAAGCTGAGATTGGATTACTCTTTTAGATCTAAAGACATGTTCTGCTAAACGCGGCAATGTTAACCACTACTTAACAATATTTTCTAAATGTTGAATTACGTCTACACGACATTGCAATTCAACGGATATTACACGTTTCCGCAATGTCTTTTCAGCATTAAATCTAAAAAAAAAAAAAACGTTGCAATGCAATGTTTTTGAGATGTTGATTCAACGGTTGTGCGCTGTATGGGAGTTCAGCGCTAATGGCGAAATTTTGTACTCTTCCTAATGAATAAAAACGTATATTACGATGGTATTTGACCGAACTGTCGTCTCAAAACACGCCAGTTACAATATAAATGGTAGAGGGAAAACAATTGACATTAACGCATTAATCGTCAATTATACACGGATATTCCGTAACGCGATTGATACCGAATAGTATATGCACCTGAACATCCTTGAAACGTTATGTACATTCGTTCTAATTGACAAATTTTAAAACAAAATTACAACACTTGATTCTTATAAATGTCGTGTCTCGAGATGTAAGACAATGTTGCACCTCGCGTATGTATAATTACATGAACAGAAAGCTGAATGACTTTGAATACTGTACAGCTTGATCCTAAGTATACCTAAGTCTATCGGCTATTATTAAGTAACTCTGGTTAACATACGTATAATACGTACATCCGTACCCCTCTTGGCAGTCGGTTAGTTGCTCTATCGAGTTTTCGATAGCGCAGACATCGGTATTGTCACGATTGCTACTTATGAGGCTAGTCACCACGGGAGATCCACCTATTCCGGCAATCTCGCCCGGCTCGTCGGAATTAGAAGCTAATTACGCTAGAATGGAAAAGAGCCAGCCGCTCGTCCAGATCAGTCTAACAGCATCGATGTTGCCGCGTCTCGAGCCAACGTTCATTCTCGCTCGGAACATCTGACGATCCGAGCGTGCCGACGCTCGCTGTCAGTAAAACTCCGAGTCGGAGCTGTGCTGCGAATCCACACCGTTCAGATATACCTCCAACGTGTGCTGAATAGCCGGCGAGTATTGTGCGGTTTCTCCATTTTGACCTGACGGTTTGAACATCGTGGTTTTACATTGTGCATAAACATATAGTTTTTAAAACATGGATAACGGGTAATGGATAAAAAGAAATATTACCTTGTGCGGCAAGAATAGTAGCTAAACACTTGGCCACCGCCGGACTTGGGGCACACGCTAATGCGGGCGTGAGTCCTTCGGCGTCAACAGCTATAACACTCGCGCCCAATTGCAATAGTCGTCGCGTGATCTGGACAAAATAGCATTTTTCATTTCTCATCTCAGAAAATGTCATCTGTCATACTTGTATCGTTAAACATAATCTCAACTTACTGTCACGAGACCGTTTCTCGCCGCCAGATGCAGCGGCGTTCTCTGCTGCTTGTTGATCATATTAATGACGGAAACGCGTTGCGATTGCGATGTGTTCTTGTCGCCGGTATCGGAGTTGCCGAGCGACTCGATCCAATTTAAGAGCAATGACGCCGCGGCGGAATGACGTCTCTGACACGCTAGGTGCAGCGCTGTATTTTTATTGGAGTCAACAGCGCGCACGTCGGCTTTCCATTCGAGCAGTAATTCTGTTGACGGAATACGTCTCATTAATACGAGAATATCACGTAAGTGTGTAACTTCATTACAGGGCGATCAAGTTACCAATAGCGTTGCATTGTCCGTTGACGGCCGCGCAAAGAAGCGGCGTCCGTCCGAAATAGTCGGTTGTCTCGAGGCCGGCTAGTTCCGGCCCGACGGAGTTTAGAATTAATCGCGCGCACTCGACGGATCCCGCACTCGCTGCGACATGCAGTGGTAATAAACCACACGACGAATCCCTCGGAGCAGCAACCGCCTGTCCGCCGAACTTGTTGATCAGTAACTCTAGGCAGTGCGCGGATCCCTGATATACGGCGCAATGTACGGCAGAAAAAGGATTACCTGGAAATAATTAAAAAAAAAAATCAGCTTGACATACGTAACGCATTGTTCGATAATCATTTTTGAAGTGTAAGAAACTACATGCCTTCCAAAGAATCGAACACGTTATGATTCAAAAGATACTCCACGCAATTCGAGTTGCCGTTGTAACAAGCCCAATGGAGCACCGTGCAGCCTTGATCGTCCTTCAAAGTCGCCGCGGTCGGATCGGCTTTAACGAGGGCGGCTAAAGCATACAATCTACAAACAGACTCGCGATGTAGAACAGCTCTATACTAGGGTAAAAAATTCTGTACGAACGTAACTTCTTACCTGCCACAAGCAGCTGCTAAATGTAACGGCGTTTTACCGTTTACATCTTGCACTGCCACTTGGGCACCATGCTTTAACAACAGTTTCACCAACTGATTATCACGCTCGTTGATCACCGCGCGAAACAGCGGCGTGTGCTTATTGACGTCCGGCAAATTGCAGTCGGCTTTGTACGTTAGCAGCAGCATCGCGCACTCCGGATAGTTGTTTGCCACTGCCAGCGTCAGAGCCGTGCGTTGCTTGGAGTCGTAGCAATTTACCACGTTGGGATCGTCCATGTTCTGCAGAAGAAGAGCCAGGCAATCCGCGTGACCGGTCGCGGCAGCACAGTGCACAGGCGTGCGTTTCGTGACGGAGTCCTGGAAACACGGTGACGTTAGTGCTGCGTGTATAAACGTAGCTTACCAAGCGGGAAATCCAGATTCTTCTTACCTGCACTGCCACAGAAGCGCCAAATCGCAGCAGAAGCACGATACATTGTTTATGCCCCTTGTAGGCGGCCAAGTCCAGCGGTGTCTTCCCACTGTCTTCCTTGATATTTGTATTAGGGAACAAAGGTAGAAGCAGTTGCAAGATCTCATCGTGACCGTGATATGCCTGAGATAACACGTTTTACGAGTTAGGAATATACGGCTTCGCATTTCATTGATATCGAATAATTTTAAATTTGCATGTCCATTGTATTTACCGCGAGGTGTATCGGAGTGAGCGCCGGCAGGGGCGGCTCCTGTCCGGTCGAAGAGCTGAGCGAAGCGGCCAGATTCGAAGGTTGCGACGACGCATTCAGAAGCGCTTCCAGTGCCTTTTTATTGCCACCCGCCACCGCGTAGTGAATCGCGGTGAAACCGCGTTTGTCGCGTAAATGCGGGTCTGCCCGGTGCTGCAGCAAGTATTGCACGCACTTGAAAGACCTGCGCAAAATTAAAATAAATTATATAAACAAATAAATGCGAAAAATTGGTCCGCTAAAGGGAGACTGATACTGACTCGGCATTAGAATTCGACGCCGCTGCAGCCAGATGTAACGGTGTTGCACCGTTCACGTCCTGAGCGTTTGAATCGCTACCGAACCCAACCAAAGTGAAGACGCAAGGATAGTGTCCTTGACACGCGGCATGATGAAGAGCCAATCGATTGTCATTGTCAACAAGACGAAAATTGGCACCGCTAGATAACAGCAGATCCAAACAATCTACGGAACCCTATTTAGAATGATCACAATACGATTAATATATTTATATTAGATTTAAAAAAAATATTAAGAATGCTATAAAAGATTAGAGTTAAGCGACACGCTACCTTAAATGCTGCCAAATGTAAGGCTGTTCTGCCACCGATATCTCGCGCGTCAATTCGCCTGCTATCAAGTTGCAATAATTTTCTACAGACCTGCGGATAAAAATGAATCGGACATTAAATCGTCGTAATGTAAACAGTAAACTGAGTATAAATATTGAAAAAATATGTGGCTCACTTCTATATGTCCCGCTAGACAACTCAGATGCAAAGGTGTACGCTGCTGTGCGTTGCGTGTAGCCGGAGACGCAGCGCTTTCCAATAGAGATGTCGTCAAACATTCGAAGCCAAACCTGTAATTTGAAGTTTATTTTTACCATCTTATTCAACAGGTGATGTCTACAAAGAACAGATTTATATTCTGTAGATAATTTACCAAGCGGCGATATGTAACGCGGTATTTCCATTTTTATCTCTCGCATCTGGAAAAGCTCCTGCATCCAGCAACGTTTTTGATCTCGTAAATCTCCCGTGGATCGCAGTCATATGTAACGGTGTACGGCCGTCTTCCGATTGAACGTTGACTTTCAATCCATTGTATATCAACATTTTAAAACAGTGAACACCATGCAGGCTGGCGGCAGCGACGTGCAACGCGGTCTGCCCTCGATAATTCACGGCCTCTGTTGTGATCGACAGATATAACGTTTATTCAAATGTCGTGAATCCTAGTACCGAATCCTGATAATAACTCACCTAAATTAACGCGATTGGCTACAAGTTCTTTGATTACGAGGGGACATCCGTTCAAACACGCGATATGCAGCGGTGTATTTCCGTACACGTTCTTGGCCTCGATATCGGCGCCAGCTTCGATTAAAATGTGCACACATTCTACATTACCAGACGCGGCTGCTGCATGTAATGGAGTATATAAATCTCGATCCTTAACACAGAAATACACAAAGTAATTACATATACAGTACAACTAAGATACACCTAAAAGCGTTCTACCGAAAGTTTAATAAAAAAAAAATTAGTACCTTAACGTCCACGTCGGCACCTTTGTCTATCAACGCTTTCAGAATCTCATTGTGGCCTTGGTACGCCGCGAAATGCAAAGCCCTTCGGTCTTTCTTGTCGGAGGCGTTTATCACGGAACCAAACATTATAAGGTATTGGCATGTTTGGGCATGCCCGTTATACACCGCATGATGAAGACACGTTTTTCCGCCTCTGTAGAAATTAATAATTTAACAATAATCTATGTATTCAATGTGCGTTTATATTAAGAATTTATAAATCTGTGATTTTTCCCATTGTACAGTCATCGTGAGATTACCGAAATAATGATACAATACAAAAAGTATGTACAAACCTGTCTGTGACATTGATATTTAACACATGTGGTATTAAAAGTTCTACGCATTGCGATGCGTTATTTGCTGCTGCTACGTGAAGAGGTGTCTGCCAACTGCGATCTCGGGCGTTCACGTCCGCCTTGAATTTCAACAAAATGTCCACTACGTTGTGATTGCCCGAGCAGCAGGCTCGGTGCAAGGGAGTCAACCATTTCTTATCTTTGCTATTCGGTGCCGCACCGTTTAACAAGAGAAGTTCTACAATAACCGTGTCCCCCCTGAAACGTGAATACCAGAAATATTTTAACTGAGTAATTGAAGCGACTTTCATTAAGTTTCCAGCATTTTATTAACTGAGATATTGACCTATATGCCGCAGCATGTAAGAGGGAACGCTGCTCCTTGTCTTGCCAGTTGACATCTTCCTTTTGTGATAGCAACGTACGAACTGCCTCCACATTTCCGTGAAATATGGCTTGTAACAGAGGAGGCTGTGAAAATAAAACAGTTACAAGGTTATTTCCCTTTCTCTTGTCTAAATTTATACATTAAAGACACTTGTCAATTGCAATAAAAGAAATAAATAGCACAATATATCATCATACAGGTCGTACACACGGTGGTGGTCTTACCGTGGTCATACATAATCAAAATACAAGCAAGACTCACTAAGAACCTTCATGCATTCTTCAAAACAAAGAAACTTGATTTTAAAAAATTCCCAAGACAGAATGTACAATGACAATCTGCATTTAGGCTTTACAGGAGAAAGGGGGAAGCTGCAGAGACGTACGGAGTACGGAGAACATCCGCGCCAGATGAAAACACAAATTTGACACGAGTGAGCTAACCTGCGCCTCGTAAATAGACGCGATAGCTCGAATAAGGAGCAGAGGACGCGACGTACCTCTTCGTGAAGATCCTTGAAGACGTTCATGTTGGCGAGCGCGGCGCGAGGGATCTCCGCGTTCCGGGCGGTCGTTCCTCCTCACGGGAGCATTGTCACCCGATCGCGAACGGGTGAGTCATCGGGCAAAAGACCCGTCCTCTCGAACGCCGCCGTCGCCGACTGGGTGAGCGCGATCCGGTCGGGCCCGGGCCGGGCGCGCGTGTCACGCGTCCAGTTCGCGTCTCGCTTCACGGCCGGGTCGTCTGAACGGCGAACGACGCACCGTCGGGCTCGCCGCAGCTCGCTGCTCGCCGCGTCCCACCGTCGCGGTCGTGGGTATTCACGCGCACGTGGCCGCTCCGTCCGACGCGCTCCTCGTTTCCGTCGCCATCTTCGACGTCGTCCGTCGTCGTGCGCGCGAGCTGGCGCGAGCTTGTAAACAACGGACGCGCCAGGCCGCCAGATCGCGCGGCTTCGGGAGGAGAGAAGGGAGATTTTTCTCGAGGAGCGGATATCGTTATAGGGAAACCGGAATACAAAGGAATTGTATGAGAGAATAGACGAGAAATATGTGAGAAAAGTGGAGATAAGGAAAGTAGCTGCGGCACTTTAATTGTGTTTATCTGAAACCGCAATTGACTGATTAGCATTTTTAAAAAATTGTCTTTTTGTTGCGTTTTTTTCTCACAGTAGTTCTAAGGAAAGGTTAAACAACAAAAAGTTAATAATTTTATCCACAAAATTAATAAAATACTGCAAGTATTATAATTTGACAAATTAAACGGAGATAAGATATTAGATAAAAACTAAATAATATTTGTTAACGTGGATAAATTTATAGGTCTTTTGTTGTTTAATAGAAGGTAAAGAATTAGATTAAGGATAACAAATTATATAGAAATTCTACTTTAGGCAATTCTGCCGGCCGAGTCCGCCGAGTTTATAATCGCCGATTAAGTTGATCCAAGTTTAGTCGAAGTCGTCCTGTCATAAATTTAATTAGTTCAGTTTGATAAAAGATAATTACGATACTTAGATATCATAGACACGATAGTTCTCGAAGAAGATAATTAAGATAGATAATTACATTTCGGTGATGTTCTATCGCACATTCCCGTCAGTCGAATTCAATCGCGTTTTGTCCCATCTCGCGCACGTGACCAGCGCCACTGGAGAATGGACTATGGAGATGCCGCCAAAACGCACGAAAGTCGTCTGCTAGCCAAGGCATGGGCACTGATGGGCACGTTCTTCAGTGTTTCAGGATAATCAGGATCCTTGAGATCGTTTAAATGCAATTTATATGTCAGCGACGCGATTAAAACGCGAATTTTGCAGCTATTATCGCAAGTATGAACACGAGAAGTTTATTACTTATTACAATGTATTGTTGTAA
The DNA here is from genome assembly GCF_030848795.1 of Temnothorax nylanderi. Taxonomy (NCBI): domain Eukaryota; kingdom Metazoa; phylum Arthropoda; class Insecta; order Hymenoptera; family Formicidae; genus Temnothorax; species Temnothorax nylanderi. Next base: position 62,782 of record NW_027249547.1, on the reverse strand, counting down.
TGCCACTGCAATACAATGTGTTGTTGTAGTGCCATTTGACTGCAATCTTCTGATGTATGTACTGACGAGTGGTTTTTTTGCAGCAGAAACTTTACAGATGGATCTCGATGCTACCTTCGACTGCAACGGTAAGGTGAACGTCAACGACTGGCAGCTGAGCAGAGGTGGGCTGTTTTATCGCAGAGAGGTGGACAATGCGGTTTTTCCACAAACCGACTGTCCCTTTTCCCATGTGGAAGTCAGGCTTTTCGACTGCGTCATGCCCGGAGCGGTCGCCGTGATGAATCTTAAACATCTTATTAATTGCATGGAGTAAGAGTGTTTCCCGAGAAAAAAAATTCTTCATTGTTACCTTCACTGGCTCTACTAGGTGAACTATAATACATCAATCATACTTGTCTCCTTGGTAGGATGCAGCTGAAAATATTAAACAGGCAGGAGAGACCAGTCATATCTGGATTATGCAATAACGATAATGTCAATTACTTTTCTCTAAGGAGGATGATTTGCGAATTTATTGTATATTTCCGTGCGTACATGAACAGGTAAGTGGAATGTCTATATCTCTACGATGTTTTGATTTTGCGATAAACGACTCATCTTACGTTTCGATATTGCAGCATAAAGTGGGATCTTGGTGCGTTAGAAACAGTAATGCCTGAAATCAGCAAAGATGTGGATACTCTGTTTGATTGCGTTAAACACTTTCTCAGTATGCTACACAGCATCCCAGATTCGACTCTGCATTATGCTGCTTCTAATACAGGCAACAAGGTGATTAAAGAAATTTATTGCCTTTGGCTGAGCGATACAACGTAACACAGTTGTTTCTGTTTCAGTGTAACCAGCCAGAGTTTCATTTGTACCACATGCATCTAGAACTAAGGTGGTTCTTCGCCACGTTAATACATTCGAGAACTATATGGTACCAATATCACACACAGTTGGAGGAGTTTGAAAACACCGCTGAAATTGCCATCAATGATCTCCTATATTCTGCCTTGAAAATATTTGAGAGGGTAATAAAAACGGTTGAAGCATTTAACTCGTTTCCTGTAATAAACGCGTTATTTTATATCTCTCTTTACTTTTTTATTCAGTTAGCTTTAAGCTGGACTGTGGATCTCACGCAGAAAACGCCATACTGCTGCACATGCACGCGAGAATTGTGGCTCATGTTTCAAATATTTGCCGACAGTTTAGGAGAAAGGAAGAAAACTAAGGTAAACTACTACTAATAATTTCGCAGATGTATATTCTTATTGTAATAAAAATTTTTTAGACGTTTTGGGACCTTGTAAATAGTTGTGTCGATAGAGTACTGAGTAGGAATCAATCCCAAGCAATATTCTGGCACAAAAGCGTGGACTCCTCTCTGCCAGATTGTAAAAATCCCGAATTGTTTTGCATCTGGATAATATATCATCTGTCTCTGTTGTACGGATACAGTAACGATGGCGTATACCTGCAGTCTAATTCTCCGAGGGTAATATATAACAAATTAGATTGAAGTTCACAGATCATGTAACAGATATATGTCCATTTACAGATTAGATCAAATTGCGAACAAGTTGAAAAGGTCCTGAAAGCTTACGTGTGTAAAGGTGGAAAAGACGGTGAAAGAGATGAGCTTGATGTAGAGCTCAAGATCATAATACCACTATTACACGATCTTATTATTAATTGGTGGCAACCGCGAGTGCCAATTATATCGTTTCTTTGGGACTGTTTCCACAAAAGATTAGATCAACCATTCTTATTACAGACTTCTGGACCTTGGGCCCTGTCCCTTGAAAAGTATGTTTAAATGATTTACACGTAAATTTAATTGTAGTTACACATCCGAATAAATTAAATAAAGTCCGAATATTTTTTTTTGTAGGAAGACACCTATGGATATTCTGAAGCAAATTAATAACAGAATTTACGGCAAGTTTGAACATTCCAAGGAGTCCAGCTATGGCATGTTCTTGCACCTGATAGGTGAGTTTGTCAAAATTTTTTGAGTAGAGATTGTGTTATAAAGATCAATTTTTTTAGGTATGTTTTTAAAAAAATATGGCACGTCAGATCTTAAATATTGGAATCAAATTAAGGGGCGTGTATATACGAAATTTTCAAAGAACAAAGTAGCAGAGTTCTCCGAGAGTGGCCTCTACAACTTCATATCTTTATTTATCACTTTAGCTATTACCGCAGATATTACGAATGTAGTAAGTTAAAGTATACGATTGTGCTACTACAGTTTCATTATAATATATTATCGATATAAATTAATACACGTTTTTGCAGTGTACAACAATGTTAGATCTCTTACCATCCACGCATGAATTGAATAACGAATACAATAAAAAATGCAATCTAATTTGGAAAGGAAAACTATCATGTCTCCTGTTGTTCAATGAAAGAAGATTATCTCTTGGTTCCATAGCTGGACATTTTACAGAAACGGTATGATCCATTTCTTATGTAAATTACGCAAAAGTAAATCATATAAATTATTTGTATATTCTGATTTTTTGTCTTATAGATCAACTTGATAAGTTGTCGTAAAGATGAAACATCTCGTTCCATGATGACCAATTTCGTTGATGTATTGAACACGATTTTATCTGGCAACGAGAAAATGGATCTAGAAGAGTTTAATTTCATCGGTGGTTGGATCGATCGTTATCTTTTGGAATGCCCAAAGAACAGAATTGCATTTTTATTAGAGATGCTGGCAAATGTCTTCGAAAAATGTATTGTCCTGCAAGTTTCTTGTAACAATTCTGGTTGGTATGTTTTTGTCTTTACCTCGAATATGCTAATTCCAGATGATGTATTTTCAAGTTTGTGTGACGAACGTACAAACATTTTTGCTAAAATTTGCTTTCAGACGGTGCCAGGAAGATGTTAGACGCGCTGTGGTGTTTTGTCGCATCCAGAGTTCGCCAACTCGTCTTCGATCCCGTACTCACTGGCAATAATTATAAGATTATTTCCAAATTAGCCGTCATATTTACTTTAGAAGCAGTCAGAGAACCAGCTACCGCTAAGAAGTATAAACACTCGGCTATATCTTTATTTCAGCACTTTGCAGCATCAATACTTGTGAAAGATATAAGGTAAAAATATTTCATCTGAAAATCAGTGTCTATTAAAAATAATAAACTATCTCATCTTCAGAATTACCCAATATTATTTAACATCGATTCTCGAGAATGAGCAAGCTGTGCAAAACTTGAAAAAGGAAATTACAAATTTCGATACTATTCTCATCCAAGTTCGTACATACGTTTGCTATATTATTACACGTTACGAAACGATCAGAAGAGTTCATAAAATACATGTTCTAGGCTTGGATAAAATGTTCCATTATTGGTTGCGAAAACAAGGAAGGTATAAGGATTCTGCAAAATTATATTATCAATCTCAGTGAAATCAAAGAGATATTCGTGTCGGATTATGATATATACGAATTTAAGAACAGTGACGAACCTATTTTGATATTCATAATATCATTAATGAAGAAGCAGAATATTTTAAAGGTATTAATTTTACGAATCCAGCTCGTATTTCACTCGTACTTTGATTTAGGAACAAATTAATACAACTGACAAAATTTCATAGTCTGAGCAAGAAAAGCTTCAATACAATGCAAAATGTAAGATGTATTTCAAAAATTTAGAGAAGTGGGCCATGATACCTATAACGGAGGAAACAAAAGATTCGGAGATCGCATTCTGGATCTATAGATGTCTCGGTACATTGATTCTCTGCATTTCTCCGACGCTATACATTAAAGTACGTATAACTTGATGATTGCTGCTGAAATACTTACATTCTAAAAAAAATCTTACCTTTACAGAATCAACCAAATGACATGTTAAGAACGCTCATCAACAAAATTATGTTGGTACCCGAGAACTCTGCACAGTCGTATATAAAATATTTAGGAAAGAGGATATTTTCAATGATAATACTCGGTCTGGAAAAATTGAATGTCAAAAGCGACATATTATTACAAGCGATGATCAGAGATATCTTCGATCAATACCTGCCGATTTTGATAATTGAAGTAAACGGCGGTTGCAGTTTGAAAGTTTCCGATACGTTGCTAAAATGTTTCAAGGAAGCAAAGAGTGATTTTCTGCGTTCGATTTTCGAAACGTTAATGTCAAACTTTTATAATATATCATCCGACAATATCATGCACAAACACTCCAACTTGGTACGAAGTCGTTATTATTCATTCAATGTCACAGTGTGGTTGCAAATATATTTATTATACATTCACACAGATAACTTGGCTTATAAAAACATTGCTTAAAGAAGGAAGAAAATATCCCAAATATATTACGGAACACATTATTCAAATTTGTTCACCGAACATCTTTGGATGCTACATGAAGGTTCATGATCACCATCCACATAAGTTGCACACAATTGACTTTATCAATGACGTAATTAAAAGTCCTTATTATGAAGAAGATAAATTCATCAGGTGAACAAATATCGAGATATATTATATCTAAAGTTTAAATTATATATATAAATAATTTATAATAAATTTTCGAATCTTCAGGGAAAAATTCCAAGCCGCTATTTCTGCTGCAGTGAAAAAATATTTGATGATAAATACGCAATTTACATTTGAGTTCATACGATCTGTCTTGTTGATAAAGAAAAGTATTATAATCAGTTTATTTCCGCAAATTGAAACCATCATACTTTATGCCGAACAATATCACCGACCCAATGCGGCATCTTTGAGGTAAGAATAATCACAAATCTCTAAATTAGAAATAATAATTCTTGTGCCTTCGTAGCATGATGTAGATTAAAAATTATTATAATTTCAGGTTTCTGTCGAATCAATTGAAAAAACACATGCTGAGTGTGGACAATAATTCATGACAGGATCACAAGAATTTATTAATAATAATTTAATAAACACTAAATATTCTAAATAATGACTAAATTTTCTCGATTTTCGAATTAATCATCAAGTATTAATCAACAAGAACTTGATTTCAATGGACATGAAACTATTTCAATGTACAGAAGTGCGTAAGTTGGCCCAAGTTTATATCGAGATACGTAACAGAAATAGAAATTATCGCTATATTATATTTAAAATAAAATTTCGATCAAAATAAGTATAAAATAAGATATAAATTATTGTCACGTATACTATGAAAATGCCACAAATATAATTAGCTGCGATACACACGTAAATTTACTTAAATAACCGGCAATCATTGGTCCTATCGTGAGGTATAAGATGAAATTTACAAAACCACTTAAAACAACACACCTAAATTTGCCCCGCTACTTTCGATGTGAATGCCTCGAACGATGGTGTTTCAACGACGCACTGGTTGTATTGCCCAGAGGCGATCGTCATCCAATTAACTCGAGACGGGACACGGCACTACGTACGGCGTTACGTAGACTTTGCTCGGCATTGCCGTTCAACAGAGACTCCAACCGTTCGAAATAATTGTCCATATTTTGTAATGTAGCACCGTCGTACGTGCCTGCAAAAATTTAAGTAATTGTACAAATAGAGCCTCGAACTGACATGGAATCGGCGAGAGAATTTTCTGCGGAAACTCACCTGGAAGCGATATGGTGGCGAAGCAGCCTGCCAGTTGAGAACGAAGAGAATCCAAGTGACGCTGCAGAGCTTGATTGGTCGTTCGTTGTTGATTAGTTTCGGACTCCAAGCGATTCACAGCTGCGTGCAAACTGTCCACGTGTCGCTGGAGAACTGCGTTCTGAGCTTCATAATCGGACGTGGCTTTCCGCAATTGTCTTAATTCAGCCTCACAGGCTGCACAGATATTTTCATTATTTTTAAAATTTGTCTGCACTACTATATCTAATATATTTTACCGACTATTCGCAGTTACTGTAACTTCTTTACCTTTGTTATGATCAAGAAATTCTTCTGTGAAAATAGGGATATCGAAGCCTGTAAAATCATTGTCCTTTTCCTGCTCAACATCCTAAATAAAGAGTTTCCATTAGCGTTACGATAGATTAGCCGCAATCTTATAGTATAGTAATATATCATCGTACATTCTGTTCAGCATTTACGTCCGTGCCGTTTCTCTCCTTCTTACTTTCATTTTGTCTCTCCGATTGTTTTTCGTTAAACAGCCGATATGCTTCTGTTTGCTTGTAATTGCTAAACTCGCGATTGTAGCGCTCTTTGTCTCGCTCGGCTGCATCCAAATAACGCTGCAAGTATTTATCACTCCATGTTAGTGTTACAGAGAAACGACAAGAGATATTGTAAAAGCGCAACGAACCTGCTTCTGATCGATTTGCAATTTACTCCATTCCGCAGCTAGAAGTTTCGTAATCTCTGTGAACGTCAAGCTTGGATTCTGGTTTCGGACTGTCTCTCTTCGGTCGTTTAAGAACCTACGTGCACGTTATATTTCGTTATAGACACACTATTCTAGCGTATATTAAGATACTTGTACATTCAATCATTACAGGAAGTAACCACTCAGAGGCTGTCTCGGTGCAGTGGCGTCTCTCGGAGCCTTCTTACGTTTCTTCGTTCTATTCGGCGTGTTGCCAGTGGCGGTGGCACTCCTTTTTACACCATTGTCACATACAGAATCTGGTGCCTTCTCCTCTATACTCACTGGAGACTTGACTAATGAAACAGAAAGGACTACAATCAGCATTTAATTTATCAAGTAATATCAAGTAAAAAATATTTTGTTAATATATGGATAGAATTATTAATTTTTTGTAGTTCATAAAAGATTAAATTAAGAGACAGAGTAAATTTATATGGAAATTTTGCTGGTAGACCATTCTGCTGGTTGAATCAATCACTGATTAAATTAACCAAAGTTTACTCTTAAGTTAGTCAAAGTCATCCTTAATGCGATAAGTCAATTTACCAGCGTGTTCCTCTGCTTCCCCGTTGTAAGCAGGCTGCTCCATCGCACCGTTGCTCTCAGGTACATCATTCGTTGGAGTCTCGCTCATTTTCCGTGATACGTTGTCCCTCCGATGCTGGTCTTGCAACATAAAATCACCCTGTCGATCTCAGGCTATACATCCATCATATGTCTACAGCGCGAATCAAATCTTCATGCTCTCTGTAACACCATATAATTTATTTAAATTATTTAAATCTGTGTGAAATAAATATTATCATCCACAATACGTACCATAAGAACTGAAGAGCAACGCGTCAAGCAAAATGTACATTTATGTCCAATATTGCATGACAATGTCCATTACACAACCACGGTGCAAATGCAAATCTTTACACGTCCTGCAACTATGCGTAATTATTCGCGCTTGTAAAATAAATATTGTTATCTATTGGAGTACAAAACGTACCATAAGAACTGAAAACCGAGCTCCTATATACTAAATCGCATCAAGAAAAATTTGCTTGTCACTGCTTGTCACTCAGCTGCGAGGTTAAACCGCTAGGGAGCTAATTGCCGTCTCATTACAGTATGTACAACAATCGCCGCAACGAGACTTTACATGGCGCGCTATCGCGCTTGTTTGCGGCAGTTTGCGCACTCCGCCAGTCGGCACTCGATCTCTTCGATCTCTTTTTCCTCCCTTTCGGATATCGTCCTCGACACGATCGGCGACGAGGACTCTCGAAAGCTAATCACTCGGCGTCGAAAGGCGTCCGGCGATAACCGCTTCCGGATCGCTTTCGGATGGAACGCCACGCGTCTAGATATTCGTGCCTCGTTCGTGCCCCTGTTGAAATTGCGGCGCAGAGGGTGGAGGGACGAGAGGGGGACCGGTAAACGTAAACGTTGCCGGGTTGTCACGTTGTCAGTCAGGAGTGTCAGGTGGATGTTTTTGGACGAGATCCTTTATTTTTCCATCGCGTAGCTTAGACTCGACAGGATGGAGTGCATTTACCGGTTACCGTTCTTAATCCTGGAAGTGCCTAACTTAAAGCTAAAGAGACCGTCCTGGTTCGTGAAGCCTAGCGCTATGATAGTCTTCTCCTTCATCCTGCTGTCGTACTTCTTGGTGACAGGAGGTTAGTCCTGTTAAAAATTATCTCGACTTGTTTATTCATTATCGCGTTATAAACTATTATATAATTTACAGTGCAGTGATATAATGTTATTTTGTACAATTTATAATTTCTCTAATACTAGGTTTGTTTTATCGATTGTTCAGTTTTACATAAACACATGTTTTACAGGAATCATATACGACGTAATTGTTGAGCCACCTAGTGTAGGATCTACGACGGACGAACATGGTCACACGAGACCCGTAAGCCCCTATTGTCGAAAATACCTTCATCCTCAGCGATTCGTTTCTTTAATATAACCCAGGGCAATCCTTGCAGGTAGCGTTTATGCCTTATCGCGTGAACGGGCAGTACATCATGGAAGGTTTGGCCTCCAGTTTCTTGTTTACGATGGGAGGCTTGGGCTTCATCATCCTGGATCAAACGCATGGCCCGTCGACGCCGAAGCTTAATAGAGTTCTTCTGATATGCGTGGGATTCCTCAGCATACTCGTGTCGTTTACTGCGTGCTGGATATTCATGAAGATGAAACTTCCGTAAGGTTTATTTGTGGCTCGAGACAATTCTGTATGCTGTTATCAGGCAAATAATTATTTTTATTTTTCAGCGGGTATCTGCAGTCCTAAGTTACACGCGACTGAATTCCATGAATATTGTGGTGAATTATCGTTTTTATATAATATCAAATGGGATATCGTTACAATACACAGGATGTTGTAACAGTGGATTGGTGATTTTTGTAATAAAGTATAATAAGCAAAAAACTAGATAGCTTTAGCATCATTATTATTTATAAGACAAGAGATGTTATATAATTTTTTATTATAATATATAGACAAGATCATAAATATATACTGTCAAAACGAAGTTTTTAAATAATATATTTCAATACGGGTATGTATTTTTTAAATGCTCTTATTAAATATACCTGTGGAAGTTTCTACTGAAAATGAATTTTCTGTCTTCCAACTGGAGCAAGTTGACATGATGACTTCACTACGTCAAACTTGGGCATTCATTCAACTTCATTACATAAGGTATATCTTTTAAAAATCCTTGTATACTGGTCGAGAAGAGACGTGATTTCTCTTCGTTAAATTGGAGCATCATATATATGTTTTAATAATATCACTGTGTTTGGCAGTTTAGTTATAGCATTATATGATATTTTTAAACTAAGAGATCTATATTCGTGGTTACGTGGTCCTACTATAAATCTTACAAATAAATAAGCTCGATAAAAATTAAAAAAAAAAAAGATCAAGATCTGACTTAGGCCAAATTATAGAGCCCTGGCACATTCAGCAAACGTTGATCATGATTTTTCCTTTTTCCAAAGTATGCATTAGGCCCATGTCTGCTATTATAATGAAATGTCGATTAATGTTCAGTCTTTCATTGGCGAGTTCGTCATTAACGACATTCACTTTTATAAACGAATGCGAAAACTCCTGCAAAAAGATTTTGACGTTACTGGCGAATGCGAGTAAAATTATTACTTTCTAATTGTGATTTGGCGAAGCGTCTTACTTAGAAAAGTCGCTACTCTTCTCTATAATATGCTCGAACTCGGCGAAGCTGAGTGCTCCGTCGTCATCCAGATCAGCTTCGTCAAGGATATACTGAAGAAGCTGCTGCATGTCGCTATCATTCAATCTCTGGGGCGCGGTTAATCTGTCGACCACTTGTCGTAAGTCTCCCACACCGAGCATATCGTCACCGTCGAAATCTTCGTAAATAAGATTTTGTCACCAAAAAGAGGATTTCAGAACATCGTGAATAATTAACTGGCGGCTTACCGAATATTCTAAATGCGTGCTCAGCCTTCACAGCCTTCGGAGCAGCATCGCTGAATACAGACATCATGTCCAGAAAATCTTCGAAGGTACAATCGCCATCCTGACTAGAGCTGAAGACCTTACAGATCCTGTCGCCGAAAGGATTCACTCTCAATTCGGGATACTGCAAGATCTTGGACATTGGCAGCTTAGCATTCTTGTTGTGTCCAACTTTCTCTGGAGCAAGCGCCTTGAATTTTTGATGTGCACTACTCAAGAAAGAGTAAATACAATTTTGCCAATATAATAATTAACAGTCTAGTCCAATAAGATAAATTATATGAAGAAATTTATGCTCAATAGACAAAAATATCAATCTTGTTGATAGTACTCACTGTAAGACTTCCTTCTTAGTGAAATACGTCAAATCCTATCAACAAAAGAAGAACACAGTTTGATTAAAAAGTCCTTAAGGCATAAATAAATGTCAGAATTGAAGATAAGCAAAGGATAACAGCTACCAGGAAGAAGACGAGTCTTACTTGATAGTCCTGCAACTCTTCTTCCGTAAATTGACTCTTTCCTGCTCCCATCCTCGCGGAATAACTATACAACGTGTCAACGAACGCTTCAGTTATTTTTATGAAGAAACTCGGTCATCGTTAATCAACATTGAACACTAATGATGACTAATTTGTAAGATATATCCGACCTGTTACAGTCGTTTTGAAGCTGTAAACGTAGCTTTGTCAAGGCCAGTTAGAAAATTTTATTCTCCGAAACTGACTTGTCGATTAATTATTTCGTAATCATTGGATCGTCACGGTTGTCTTGCAAATGTAATAGTGCTTTTAAAGGGCGCTGCTTATTGATCAGCGTGGAGCGTGCCGGTGCACATCCCAGCACGTCCGTCGAACTTCGGCTCCATTTATCTGCACCTAAAACGGGACACAGATATACACATTCGGCCTTTGGTGGAAGAGAGAGACAAGAGGGAAGGTGCAGAAAAGATACGAAGAGCCACATCGGCAAAGTGTGGCACAAAGTGGTAAAGGCGGAAACAGGCGGAACTTCTGAACGAGAGAACTCTCGAGCGGCCCGGAGCTACTCAAGTTCTTGTGACAAAAGACAAACGATGGCGACGGAAAAAGTCGGAAAGATCCTCAAAGACATCTACTATGATCAGTTCAAGTGGTGAGTTTACGAAGAGCCGCCGTCGTTCGTCGCGGAGATCGCGGGGTGAACTTCGACGGCGCCTGGCGAACATAACCTCGTACTGCCGGATTCACTCTTCGCTCTAGCATTAATTTTCGAACGAAAGTTTTATTGTTAACGCTTCAAAACAATTAAACCGCTATTGTTATCATGAATTACTTTCTTTATCTAAAATTCATGCATGTAATATGGATTCGTGTTGCGACTGTTCCAAGTTACAATTGTTTCACTAATTACTCCTTAAAATAAATAATTTACGTTCCAAATTCGGATAGTCAAATCTGTCTAGAACAAATTTTGAAAATGTCTGCAAATTTTGTCGATAGAATGCCACCAGAAATATAACAGAATATAATGGTAAATTCATTGTAGAAACTGAGCAAAATCTGCAAAAATTTTAATGATGTATTCCATTTAAATGTTTAAAATGTTAAAATGTTTTAATGTTTTTGCCGAGCTTTTTTTTAATCTGCTGTCGAATTATATCGACAGGCTCTGCCGGCAAAACACGAATTTAATACAGACACAGATGATACCGAAATCTGTTGCAAATCTGCTACCAATCTATTATTGTCATAGTGGGACAGATTGCTTACTGGGAATATTCTCAATTATTATATCTGTAATTTCTGCAGCGTACGTAAATATTTCATACTAACAATCGCTTTTTCTTCGCAGGTCAGTGGTGAAGAACATTGCTTTCTTCGTCATCGGTGTCAAGATCGCCGTTGAATGCAACGGGATGACTATCATGCCGCCAGTCTCCGTTTAAGCCTCCCTTCAACTTCATTCAAGTGTCGTGAATGGTCGTGAACCTGCTATAAGATCCAGAGGAGAACTGTCCGAATGCTCCAGCGATTTCTTGCGTCTTGCACACCAGTTACAATCGTTACACGAGCATAGTTTCATCTGTACAAAACTATGTATATTTTGTATTTGAGACACACTTGTTAAATAATTATTAATAAACGATGTACAGTATCTGCCGTTGCGTTATTTGCGATATCTAGGATGGCTTCGACCAGTCTCTGGATGACTTGATCGACTCCCCTGGCGGAACTGCTTCCAGCAAAATTTCAGACTGTGTGATATTTATTATCTCGAATTTCTCTCCGTGTCACTCCGTGTATCAAAGGACGGAAAATTAATAATTTTATCCATGATAATGGAATCGCTGGTTAAGTCAATGCTTTCTTGTTCCACTTGTTTGCGCCGCCAGATTAAAAAAAAAGCGCCTGTTTTTTCTACACGTGCACTTATAAGTTGTCTATCTCTTTCTAAGATGGCGCTACGAAACCCTGATAAGCTCCATACTCCATACTTGCTTTGTGTATATGTATATAAATGTCTAGTGTCTAATCTGAAGATCTGGTGCAAATTCACGTGCTAATTCGCGGACTGCGTTGGACCTGCTTGATTTATCATATGGTTAAATGTTAATTCAACTGAGGTCGCAACTTACTTCGTGGAGGATAGATCGCATAGGATGATAGAGTACCTTAAACAATTTTGTCATTGCATGGGACGACGTGTGACAAGTGGCCCTACAAATCTACTGTCAATAAAAACATAATAAAATTTCAAGTACATATTTCTCGCTGGGACTTAGCGCTTCGTCAACATGAAGGAGGAAGTGGAGAACAATTGCAATTCCGAGTTACCAGGTAAACTTGAAATATAAGCGATTAAGCTAAAGATGCCAAAAGTACTTTGCCAGTTGAACAGTGTTTAATAAATTCTTGCTTCTTAAAATGACCAAAATATCGAAACATCTATTTTCAGCTGTGGTCGGAGCCCTATTAGATACCTTGGACGACAAGAACCAAGATGTAAAGCAGTCCGTGATCGAGTCGATTGAAAGAATAAGCCAGAAAAACCCAGAGATCGTCATTCATGCTGCCATTTATTTTTGGGAGATGCATAAGAAGGTAATTTTTTATTAGAGATTGCTATCACGTATTGCATCATTGTTGCATGTATGATACAGATTGTTAAGCGATTTTTACTGTTCAAAGATATCCACGGAGCACATGGGATCCTTATTGAACATAATATCTAGTATATGCAGACACTCGACTACAAGTTTAAGTGTAGATTTAGTGTCGTTTCTCGCTGAGATAGCAGTGAACGAGTTAATAGGCGAGACTGAGAAGGAGGCGGCCGAGTTGTTGATTGAACTTTGCAAAATACACTGCATGCAAGCTACGGGTGGACTCTTAACTAAGTAAGTGCTGATAATACTTTTCGCAACTTATTTGCGATAAGTACGCTATAAATTCTGGTGGAAAATGTCTCAGAATTTTTTATATTATTAATCAGAATTTCTATAAAAATTCAGAATTTTTCATAAGTCTCAATTTTTACCAAATTTCTGAGAAAATATGAGAAATGTTTTTCACCAGGGAAAGGTATAATGTTGGTCTGCTGTATTTATGTAACTGATTATTATATGTATTTTATAGATTGGAACCCGGAGTAATTCCCAATCCTGCGATAATTTTCACAATAGGGAAGCTCGCGACGGCCAATCCGTATGGAATGCTGTCGTTTGTTAAAATAACGTTGACTATCATGTTACCGATGCTGAATCAGATACGGGAAGAGGTTCTCAAACAAGCAATTTGTGTCAGTAAGTATATACATTTTATGATGATTCCTGATAAGATTAATGAAGCTCTGCATTACTGATTTCTTGGTTTCCAGTGATTTCCAGGTTTTGTGAAGCTATAAACGATTATATAATGAACGGACAAGACTCGTCTCTGGGAATTACTAAACAGACATTTGTGGAAGAAATTTGTTCCGTCTTCGACTTTCTAACGCACAACTGGTTGAAGACATCTCGCGATTTCAAATCAACTGAAACTATTTTAATGGCATTCGTGCCTATGGTACCTTTGCTGCCTGTGCAACAAGATAGCGAGAGAATTGTAAAATTAATACCCGTGTGTTTAAGTCTTTGTAAGAAGCAAAATCTACGTTTAGCTACTGTGAGGTGAGTTTCATAGTTTGCAATAAATTTATTATTTGTTCACTGTATATTATATTATATATATAACTTTTTAAAATACTTTACTAAGTTTAAAGAAAATTTCATCTTTTTTTATTTAATTAATATTATTACGTTAACAGAGTTTTAGCTGTGATTTTAAGTTCTGTCGAGACTGAAAATGACAAGGAGGCAATCCGCCCATTTATGGAGAATATCCACCAAACTCTGTCCGAATTCGTTAGTATTTGTCCCTTCGAAGCAGCTCGGGATGCGGTTCTTACACATTATGAAGTGCTGCAGTGCTCCAGATCGTTGGTTGTGTTGTATCCCGAAGAAGGTCTCGATAGGTAATTGACATTTTCACACCTAATTAAATTACAAAATCTGCGTGAGTTTTTGTCGCTCATTTTTTGCTTTTTCGCAGAATCTTGCAGCAGTTGAAGTCGCCAGTCGCTAATCAACGCGCTCGTGCTCTAGTAGTCCTCAGACACCTCATAAACACTCTTCCACCAGAGGTACGGAAATATCTGATTTCATTAACAAGTTCGTTTAAGTATTAATTAACAATTGATATGCATATTGTTTTATTAGGATGATGGATCTCTACAGAGAATCGCACTTAGCCTGCAGGAATCTCTCGGTGAGAATGGTGCGCTCCAAATGATCGGTGCTATAGTGGCACTAGCCGCTCGGCCGACATTCCCTCTTTTGCCGTCACAGAGAGCTAGATTTGTTCGCTATATGGTAACATAAACAACGCCCAAAGTAAAATTAGAGAAAAATAATTGGGAAATTAATTTTATTTTGTTAAAATAGGTGTCACACTGTGAAATAAAGAGTGACGATATGGAGGCATGTTCTGAAGCTTTGTATCTGCTCGCAACGACAGTTGACAGTGTCGAATCTTGGCTGTGGCCATGTTTGATAAGCGCATTACTAGACTCAGCTTGCATAGCATCCGTAAGTAACAATTCTATTTGCCTGAGATACTCATCGTATGTTAAGTTTAATGCCTGTATTTAATTACTGTTCTTCTCTCTGACCGTAGGTCACATCCGTACTACGTTCATTATCTCCATTAGCGGCGAAAATAATACGCGATGAAAATTCTTCAACAAATGAAAGGGATTTCCCTGGAACGAAAGTTTTAGGCAGATGCCTGGAATTGTTAAGCAACCCGGCTAATCGATCCGCAGTAGTGGCCTTTTTAAAATCGGCAGCACCTTTGGTAGGACACAGAGTAAAATCTTATTGGGATGAGAAGCTACTGGAACTTTCACAGGAACTCTTGCAAGATGAGCAAAGAAGCTCTCGAAAAAACTCTAAAGAAGTGAAAGATGACGTGCAATGGTAATATTTTTTGTACAGATTTTGTATAAATTAATTTAATTTGTTTATTTTAATTATGTATATCGTTATATTATATCGTCAAAAATATTGTTATATACATATTATATCGTTACCTTTAATTTGCCTTCTAATCTCTAGGGATTTAATATGGGAAGAAAAAGTAGTAGAGTGGTTAGAAGAGAGCGTGAAACTAGAAGGAGAGTCATGGGGCGCAAAGCTCGCTGACGAACTCGCTTTGAAGGCAAACACACCGGGTGTTGCGCCGCTTTTGGCATCTACGTGCAATAACAACGCTCACATCACTCTACTCGTCGAACTCGCGCGTTCTCACGGCACTACCAAGGAATTCGCGCGAGCGGTCGGCATCTGCGCCAAACGGCATCTAAGTATCGTGCTGAAATTAATGGAGGAGTTTTGCACCGTCGAGGATGCCAGGAAGGCCCCTGTGAGGTTGCTAGGTTTCGTGAAGGACACAAAGGCTGCTGCTACCGCCGAGGCTGCAAAAGCGGGTTTATTGAATTCCTACGCCGAAATTGCTCAGAAGGGGGATCCGCAAGAACTTTTCCCCATGTTCGAAAAGCATGTGTTACCTTGGACTATTAAACAGTTGCACGAATGTAAGGAACTGTCTACGAAGGAAGCGGGATTGTTAGTCTTGGAACAAGTAATTAATTTAATCTTATAAACGATTATACAAGTCTTTAATTGAACTCATATACTTAAGATGTGAAATATTCTCTACTTGTTTATTTGTAGGTGGCCAAGGCTGTTCATCCCACCAGATTGTCCGAATCTAAAGGCCTACGCGTAAAGGCTACTGCTCTGGCAACTCTGTTGGGAATTTTGCAGTCGTCAACTGGATACAGACCGTTGCAACTCTATCCGGCGTTACTGAAAGCAGCAAACTCTTTAATGTACGTTTTGCTTAACAATGTATTTATTCGATATTACACATTGAACAAATATATAAATAAATATATTTTTTTTATATTTTCACAGACGTATACCGCCAGCATTAAATAATGAGGAAAGAGAGATCTTCCTCAGTGCAGTACTGGATAAGACAATTAGTGCCAGTTCGGAGGTACCAAAATTAAGATTACAGTGTCATATTTGTCGATTGTTTTCGATGATTAATTAATATTCTCTGTCAATCTCTGTCTTAGATTGCTTTACAATTACATCCGGAAATAATGCAACAAGTTGTGGATGAGTTGGGGACCGTGTCCAGCGAAATTGTATCCGATTCAGCAGATGCGTTAGCTGAGTTAGTTGACATATTGCTACCTTGGATGCAGTCCAAGTCGAATGTGGAGAGAAAAATTACTCTGTTGGTGCTGCATACGGTGCTCCAGTAATTATTACAATACACAATCACATATATATATATATATATATCCTTATTTTACAATATATATGTCATAGATTTGTAACGTGTGCTCTCTTTTACAGGTCTTATTATAATTCTTTAAAATATACATATCCAGGCGGCAAGTTGGATGCCGGAAAACTAGTAGGAAGAACTTTATGCTGGTGTGCGGACACAGAATTCGCGTTGAGACCACTGGCGATAGACTGCATGCTTCTCACTTTGAACATTGCAGCCCGTCATCGGCATACATTACCTGATAATACCTTGAGTGAAGACGTACAACAAATAAAGAAAGAACTTATGATCGAAGATTCATCGATATCCTATGGAGCTGTACAAGTTAGTTCATATAATTGAATGTTGCAAAAAATAATAATTTCAATGAAAGCTAAACTGTAAGATATAATTTATTGTAAACAGAGACTGGCTAGTGCGGTATCGCAGAAAATCCCCAACAGCGAGATAGTTAGCTTAGCGGAGGGATTGATAGAAGGCTTGCTATTCTATGGAGAATCGGGCCTGGTAGCAGGAATAGCTCTCTCGCAACATTTTCAAATTAAAGGGTCGGAGATATCCAGGACCGATGTTTGCTTAGTCGGTATGTAAAGTGCAAATTATCCTGTCATCAATCGTCACTTAAAAATCTTTATCCAATTTTACCATATATTGCTGACAGAATGTTTTTGCTATTTATATTGTTGCAGATAGTATCATTACACAAATGAGACAAATGGAAAACGCGAGCTGCAGGTACATTGCAACGGTGGCTATAGTGTCACTGATGAAGCACCATCCGGAAGAAGTGACCGAGCATCTTTTGTCTCAGCCATTACCATTGGATCCAGGTACCGCATTGTGCTGGAAAGAAATTGGCAATAATGATTCCCTTGGACCCCGAGTAGGTCTTTTTTTATACATAATTACACATTTATAACGTACTACGTTATAAATATAACATTATCATGATCTTTTTTGTTTCAGGCTTTGGATATGCTGCTGATAAAACTCGAATCCAGCAGTCTATTCTCTGAGATTGCTAGTCCGCCCGCGTATTCCGGACGGAATAATACCGCATCTCTTCCGTCCTTGGCGGCCATGGTGGGCTTGAAGCATCTTCTTGAATCTTTGCACATAGAAAGCTTGATTACCAGCAAGCAGTTAGCGGGTTTGTTATCAGTTCTCCTCAAATACCTCTCGGGCTGGTTGCACGTTGACGCTCCCGCGTCGTTGATAAATACGAAGTATGGATACGTACCGAATCGAGCGGCACAGAAGATAAATCCGCACACGGAAGTGTATTCTATATTAATCAACATATTGGTAGCCATCCAACCGAATACTGCATCCAATTTGCCGATAGAGACTGTACGTATCAAAGCGTTTTACAAATTTACGATCATTTTGACTTCAAGCCAATGTGAATCTTATGCATTTAGGCATTTGCTTCCGAAATGCAAGCCGAGGAGAACCTGATATCGACTGTACGAACATTGATGAAATGTATATCGACCAGAAACGAAGTCCTGTCGAGCATGACACAATCCCTGAGCAAACTGATGACCAGCACAATAGCCATACAGCGAGCGGTTGCTGCCACCTTTTACTCAGAATTGATTGGCAAAATAGATTGCGGAGCTATATGGCTTGATGCCATAATTAACACTCTGCACGATGCTAAGGCCGATTCATCGTCCTTAGTGCGAAAGCTTGCTACCATCGGACTTGCTAGAATAGCCTACTTGGACCCGAGACAGGTAAAGTAATTCTTTTTCAATACGCATTTTCATATATTGACCAATGATTGTCTTTTAGGTCGATGAATATTTCGACAATTGCATGGAAGCCTTACTCGATGGATTGGAGGAGACCGCCGGTGGGGAAGGCGGTGCTGAAGTAGTACTCGAATCGTTACGCGGCCTTTCGGTGCTGTTATCGGTTCAATACAAGAGGCCTGTCAGCCCCCGAGTAGTGCTGGCCTTGAAACCGTTTTTCGAGAAAGAAAACACTGAGATGAAGCTTGCTGCCATAGGCGCTCTGGGCGCGATAGCTACCAATTGGCGGAGATCAATTACATCGCCGGATGATGATTTAATCGATCATCTTCTCAGCTGTTTGCCATCTCTGATAATAAGACTGGAAGATTCGAATATAACAGTAGTTAAGGTACGTCTATATCGCGTCATTGTAAAATGTGTTACTCAATTACATGTTCGGATGTTTACTTATGCCGCTTATGCAACAGACTGCACAGGAAACCTTATGTAAAACTGCAAGTATGGTGCAGAATGAGAGATTATCGAATGTGATACGTATTAATTTGGGACCAAAAGCCAAATTCAGCTTTGAGGATTTTTCCAAGGATTTGATAAACTGTTTGAAAGAGGAATTTCCACAGAGAGCAGAAGAACTAAGGTAAATATGCAATACCGTAATGTATTTTCTAATTTAATAAAATATAAAAAATAGGCACGTACTCTAAGCTTTGTTGTCTCTGCCAGAAACGCCGTTGTTCGCGGATACTCTAGATCAGAGAATTATCACACCAGAGCCACGTCCGCGCTGCTCTTAGGATTATTCGATTCCCCGAGGCCCGAAGATGTACAAAGACTGTTACAACTCCTACGTGATAAAGAAAGTATTGTGAGAATGCGTGCGTCGCAAGCCCTTTCATTTTGCTTTACACTTTAGCGTAGGTAATATTTCAATGATTCGTTTCGGTTGTTCGAGAAGTTTTTTACTTCACTTTCTCTAAACCTTTTCAAAAGGCCCGGTTTCATTCTCTGGTTAACTTGTAGTTTAGGCTTAACCTAAAGTTTAAAATAAAAATTGCGTTTTTCAATTCATGGTTGATTACTAAACTAATAGTTTCCTAATGCTAACTTTTACTATCAGAAAATTTACTGATTAACTTCTGGTTTTATGTTTACTAGAAGATCATAATCCATCATATAGCTCTTTTATGCTGAAGTAAATAGAATTTGAGTTTTGTGTATATTATTAATCAACATTTCGATAATTTTGATGTAAACGTTTATAGCAGTGGTAAAGAATTTATAAGAAGATTTAAAATATTTCGGCGTGGATTGAATTATTTTAATAAATTAGAAATTAGATTTACTCGATTAATTCTTTCCTAAATTTCGAAAGTCGAGTTCGAAACAAACGAAAGACAGAACAATGTATATAAATTAATATTAATATTATTAATATTTTCTTTCTAATCGCAATAGCTAGTCCGAGGACTGATATTTCAAAATAAATCGATTTGTTAACATTGTAATTTTACAGCATATCAATGCCGCCGTTATATTCATTACTTGCATTTTCGTGGTCAAACTTTTTTCCATGCTCTCGTAGTAACTATCGTTAGCTTACGTGTAACAAATCCTCTGTTATTATTAATGGTATTTAGTTTATATTCTTTTGTATCGTCTCGATTTTTGCTTTCACGACTTTTTTAAAACTTTAAAACTGAAACTTTTATTTTCAACATCATTCTTGATTTATTGTATTTATCTATAGTAAATGTTGAGTGAACTATAGATACCTATATTACATAAACTATAGTTTTTTCCTAAGTTGTAATACCAACATCAGAAATTTTTTGATGGGTAAAGGTTTATTGAAGATTGATTAACCAATAACAATACATTGAAAAACGCAATAACAACTAACTTGAAAGTTAATCTTCAAGTAAAAGTAATCTGACTAGATATATTTACCTTCAAATCAAAAACCAGGCCCTAGAGTTACGTTTTAATTCTTGTGATATTGTAGATTTTTAACAGTCAATTTATTTAGAGGCCATATCATTATAATATTAAAAAAATGTTTTATTGTAATTATTATAGGTAATTGTTTTGTTAGACAGAATGTGTACATAGACAATTGATTTATTAACATCATGAGGCAAAACATACTTGTAAATGAATTTATATACTGTTATTGTGTTAATCGACTAATTAACAGATTTCTTTTTTCTCTATCGGCACTCCGTACGCAATGTATGGTCTATATCCTGTATACGATGAAGGCAACTTGTCATAAGTAATACTTAATTTATTTTCATTAATTAATTTCCTTATCGTGTGCTCTTTTTCTGATATTTCTTTGCATGCATCTGACCCACTATAAAAGAATTTTCAAATCATCATATAAGATATTTTCCTATGAAAAATATAATATTGATAACTGCTGTAAGTACATTTCTTTTATGCACGTGGTTTTTTCTTTTCGAGTTTTATCCTTTCTATCATAACAAGTATCATCCACGAGAAAGGAACGACTTTGCATGCTATCCCATTTCCTAGCAGCTCGTTGAAATCTCGCCGGCAAATGAGATATTATTTGTTGATCAGTCGACTGTAAATTACGTCGATCTGTTTAATTACTATAAAACGTAAAAATTTACAATGTAGCATACTGTAGTAAGAATAATACGAGTTTTTCAGATTCTTCTATGTGTCTTTTCGATAAGCAAGAACGTTGAACTTTAAAGTCACCCCAAACTTCCTTTGCCGCTTGATTTATCGTTGTTTTGTATATAAAGTCGATTAATAATTTTCTTTTATCTTTATCTCGCACATCATCTAAACTTACACCCGACGCCATATACCTTCTTGGCCTTTCTCTAAATCGAGATTAAAATTCTAGGAATTTATGTACAAATATGTGTGTACAGAATCGAATATGTGTGGAAATTAGTTAATCTTGTTACAAATCATTACTTGATTGTGCTCTCCAGATATTCGTCTCCAAGAATACGTCTTTTCTCTGTTACTTTTACATTGATACCGATCATATCCCTCGGCTCCCACAGTGCATTGAATGCAGGACATTTTGCATAGCTCAGTCGTTCCAAAGTATCGTGAGCTATAATCGAGCGTTGTGGTTGCGATAATGTTGTCGATTTCATCCTCGACTTGCAAAAGCAAATCTCTGTAGCAATCTACTAAAATATTAGACACCTCGAATGCACTAGACTTGTAAAACTTCCAACAAATTAATTATGTCAAATAATATTAATATTGATATTAATATTTATATATGGTTCTTCATATTTATACATTGATTCTTGATATAAATGGAAAATATCTGGTTTGCATAGTCGGTGAATGATAGATATAAAATGTAATATTTGAAACATCGGTTACAGAGCGTAATCTACGTAGCTGTAAAAACGGCAATTGTTTTAGCGTATAAACACTGAATTCATACATATTTTTATATAGTAATAGATACATAAATAATACATGTGATGATGTATAGTTAGTAGAAACGGCTATGTGAAAAATATTTCAAATTTTTAATATATATTCTTATAACAATATTTTTACGCTATTCACACTTTCCTTTCAGGTATACATAAAAATACGTTCGTACAATAATCACATACCTAAGATTACATTTACGATTCTCTCCTCTAGCAGATCAACATAAAGTACTTTATATATTATATACATATATTTTATTTATACTATATATATTTAGCAATGTATTTTTTATAAAAGTTGTATATAACAATATAATGGTGTACGTTCCCCAAATATCATTACAAGAATTTATAACAATATGTAATAGTAAATATAAGGTAGTCATTTGCTATGCAACTTTTCTATACAAACACTCAGCTGTTGGAGACGATGAAGCAAATGCCGCATATTCGCGCTCGATTGTCGAAGACCTGACTGCTCGCCACCCACTTCTTGCCGTTGGCCCAGCTCAAAGTGCAGCCTGGCTAAACGTTCTTGCTGCTCTCGTATCTCCGTCATCTGCTCCATACTACAGTCTTTTCCTACGAAAACGATTTTCGGTCTCATTAAGTATTTTACTGTTTACATAAGGCTATACCAACCAAATGCTCGTAAATTGCCGCTGTGAAAGTCTTCCAGCAATTGCAGCAGAGCTTGCTCCATATGGCGGACATCGGGTACCTCTGACAGAAAGCAATGGTGTTTGCATGGCACCACGGCTTTGTATAATAATGCCAAAACAAAATCAAAAGATGTAAAACTCAAAGAACTAAAACGTAAGGCTGTTGTACACGATAAAATCATAAAACTATAACAAATCTATAAAACATATGTAAATATATATTTATTTAAAAAAAAGTAAATGAAATATAGAATTAGAGAACCAAAGAAACTGAAAAAAGATGTGTAGAAATTGAAAAATAATTGTATTTAAGATGATTTGCAGATCTCTGGAGCCTCAGTTACCTTTATGCTGCCTCACAATTCTCGGTGGATCCGGCCGACTAGGCCTCTGCTTTTCCTTCTCATTAAGATACATCAATCGAGACTGATTGCCGGTGTAACTTGAAGCGTTAGCAGCTCGACTGGAAACCATGGAGCCTTGACTCGTCCCTTGACCGGAGCTTTCTTTACTAATAATCGGCGATGTTTGTGTGTTATTTTCCCATAGTATTTGTTGCTGCAAAAATATCACTTAGGAATAATAATTACGTTATCATACCGTCGTCATCAATATAACAAGATAAGGACAGGCAATTGTATACTATGAGACCTCGTACCGTTACGTTGGAATTATGCGTTTCAGTTTTGCCTGGACGTTGAGATCTCGCTGGCGTCGACGGAGGAGTAGCTTCTCCGCCGTGGCTGAGCGGCTCCTCACATTCTTCCTCTTGAACCAACTGCTGCAATTCGCCACATCCAGCTGCTTCCACCATAGCGACGAAAAACGTGTGGAAGAATCCCTAAACTGCAAGTATTGCTAATTAATTATCTATTCAGATAATTGTTTTTATTTTATTACTACATTTTACTTTTTACTCTTCTTAATATTCTATCTTAATACTTTAAATATATTTAATATTTAATAGAAACTCTTTGGATGCGTTATAATTCCTGTATATATTTTGTTTTATATTTTATGGAACAATCGAGTCAAGAGAAATAATTTACCTGAACTATTAATAATGCATCGCACCTTTGACTGTCTTATGGTATTTTTATCGCGCTTTAATCAATTGTTGATGCAATTGATAATTACGGTGTACGCTTAATTGGTGTCATCGTGTCTTCCAATTATGATTTTTAAGTGTTTAGAGGTTTGATCGGGGCTGCTGACGAAGAAATCGACGACTACATATTTAAATATATTATTTAATCGCGTATTAACTTTTATTGTTTACCTTTCGCTTCTCGCCCGAGTTAACCTCGCTCGCGGCCGAACTGTCACAACTGTCACTTCTGAGTCACGGCGGTCACGGCTTCTTGTGCACGAATATCTAGGAATATAGGAATATATCTAGGAATATCTCCGAGCCGGAGCGATGGAGCGATCAGCTGATCGTATTATTGTGCTGTGTGCACTGAAAGGTATAAAACGTCGTTCTCTTTCGACTTCTTGCTGATTCTTCAAGTACTTATCATCTGTTTATCTCGCGTGAAAAGCGTGTGATATATCGTGCGTTTCTTGATATCTTATGTCTTATATATATCAATGCCGAGTACAAGATTTGTCCAACGAACGTTGTTGTTGAAAACGTTATTGTGATAAAAGCGTGAAATCAGGAATTGTGTATACATCATTTATTAGTAAGTTTACACACAAAGTTTATTAGTAAAAAAGTATTGAAGAGAACAAAGATCAATTTAGAAGTGAACAAGAAGCATAATTTAATGCGAAAGTACACTGATAAAAATTCCAGCTTACAAGCAGCTCTCTAATATAATTAGTATAAAACACATTTTATTGAATAATATAAGAATTAATGTTTACTGTACAATTCGTTCAAGTCTCGTATTTTTAATAAACTCTTTGTTTAGTTCTGTGACAAGTGCTACTACTTTAGAGTTTAGGTATCGTAAACCAAGAATTACATTATAACCTATAATAGAAAAATATCAAATTGTATGTAGCTCAATTTATAAACAACTCGTCAAGATATGCAATTCGCAAAGAATTTATATCAATTAGTTTTAAAGCATTTTAGCTTTAGAACTGAGCATATATATTTATTCGTAATCACATATCAATTCTTATTCTTTACTTTTTTTTTAAATCTCGATCGTATATAATCATTAATGAGTATACGCAATTACTGAATTTTATGCTTTTACTGTAACAGATACAAGACTCGTACCATGGCAGCCAAGGAGGAGGTAAGCGGTACGACGACTGACGCAAAAACTGAAGAAACGCCGGATAATTCAACGACGGAGGACGCACCAACTAGTCTAGAGACCATCCCCGAGGGAAACGTGGCACGAAACGAGCTTCAGACAGCGCCGAAGGACAAATCAAAGAGTATAATCTCAATTTCATTTACATACAATTTTACAAGTGAATGTAACAAAGTATATTTAAGTGGATTTTATCTTTAAATTTTACAGTTGATATATTGCTGAAAGCTACTGCCAACGCTCCGATCATGAAGCAGAAGAAGTGGTCGGTCTCTCAAGACAATCCCATTGGACGGATCTCCGAATTCATAAAGAAGTACCTCAAGCTGGACCCCAACGAGAGATTGGTGCGTCTAAATATTTATTTCTGATTTCTTTTACCAGTGCGGCGAAGCGAATAGTGAATTCTTGTCTTCCAGTTTCTCTATGTCAATCAGACGTTTGCACCTGCTCCCGATCAGACGGTGAAGAACTTGTACGATTGCTATGGCGCCGACGGAAAGTTGGTCATACATTACTGTAAAAGTCAGGCGTGGGGCTGAGATTCGTTGAAGTTAATTTACCGAAGTTAATTTTTCCTGACAAAAGAACCATATATAAATTTACACGAAACACATTGTGATAATTTTAACTTTTTATTTATAATATACATATAATTCTAGCTTTATATTTATGATATAATTATGATACTGATTTTCACTTTATCATTGTTTTGTAGGAGAATCCTTGCTGGAATTTGCGTTCGGTACAAAAATGCTGTCACAGTTTTATTGTACGCATTTTAATATAGTAATATTAGAACCTCGAGTAAAATTAATCAGTCTGACGAAATGATTGTACATTACGTCTTTGACGTAATGGATCTTCTACTGCATGAGTTTGCAGACTCTTTCAGATTTTCCATCGTCCTCGCTTTGCTGGATGATCCGTCGTTCTTAGCGTCCCTGCATCGACATTGGTTTGATGTGCTTGCACTTGACTTGGAGCTTGCCGAACTCCGCGATACGCATTTACAAGCAGGCATTCTCTCTTCATTCGGGCGGATTTCTTTTTTAGAATCTTTACTTCGATCGGAAGCAGCTGACAGCGGCTTTTGATCACCTGACAAGTATTATTATTAAATAAGCAAATGTGAATTGCAATACCGTGTAAAGTTTATGTTGCCCTGACAAATCTGTTTACTTTATCATACGTTGAAGAATATAACATACTTGTACACGACGAAGTAGATTTTTTGGAGGATCGTACAGTTTGATCCGCCACGACACTTGCGTCGTCCTCCGTTTTTCGCGGAGATAATTTATCCACATCCGCGTCGGGCAGGCTACGCGCAGAGCTAGCGGTTCTTCCTGACTGGCCCACGCTCTTGGAATCATCCAAGGGCTCGGACGGACATTTCCAAATCATAATCGTCCCGTCGGCGCTAGCCGTCACTACGTGCTTGCAGTCCGTGCTGAACTTACACGCGGTGATTGTCGCGGCGTGGAAAGTACCAACATGGGTGAGATCCGCGCTGTCATACTTCCAGATCTTGACGGTGCAGTCATTGGATCCGGTAATGAAGAATCGACCGTCCGGACTGATGTCTATACAGTTCATCGTTCCGGCGCTAGAACCCTCGACCTCCCGCACTAGCGAGCCGTCCAGAGTCTCCCAATAAGCGATCTTCCGATCTGTACCGCATGTCAAGATCTGAATACCGTCGGGTGTGAATTGCGCCATCATAAACATTGTGTTTCCCATAAGAATATGTTTCCTAGTGCAGCGTCTGTTACGAAAGGATTTTCGCCCGTTTAAGAAAAACTCACTCCTACAACAATTTAATATTTTACAGACGAAACTCACATTATATCCCAGACGACGCACGTGCCGTCCGTACTCGAGCTGATCAGGTCCTCGTTGTTGCTCGAGATGTGCAAGGACATTATCGGGCCCCGATGTTCTTTCAGTATACTGATCAATCGTCGCACGTCAGTTTTTATGTCCCATATACGCACCTGGAAATCGGATAAGTTCCAGAAAATTTATTGGAGTGTAATACATAATTATTATAGATGTTAATTTTTCTACAGGAATAGAATGATCTAGTTCGATTCAATCGTGTAATCGGCGTTAAATGGCATTTTGTAGAACGTGAGATAAATCACCTGGCCATCGCAGCCACCGCTAATCAGCGTATTACTGTCGCTCGTGACAGCGATCGTCGACACGGCTTTTGTATGAGCGTTATGAATGGAAAAATAAAAGTCCCCGTTATGCGGTGAGAACGCTCTTATTATGCCGTCGTTCCAAGCTGAAACAATGGCAAAAACATTTAATATTGTTTAAACATGATGACAATGACATGATAATATTTATAAATACGACTAGCTAAATGTACCAGAAAGCAACATTTGGTCGTCGCGCGCAAATTGTAGACTGGAGCAAATAAAATTCGCCACGGTGATACGAACTTTCTCCTTCTGCTTTTCCAGTTGCCACAGCCTGACGTCGTTCTTGCTGCCTGTTGCGAATATCTCCGAATGATTGCTACGATTTATTAGAGTGACATTAATCGATTCGGTCGACCGGCGTAGTTGCGAATTCAGTATCTTTACCGTGGGAACGCGATACTGTATATGCAGCTAGTGTGACAGGTGACGAGTAGGCGCATATGAAAATTTGACAGCTGAATTTGATAGATCTCGCACCAGGATGTCCCGGCCAGCACGAATTCGTTCTGATGCAAAACCATGGACGTAACTGCGCTGCACACGTTTTCTGCTTGATGCTGATAAAAAGAAGTTGACAATTATGATTTCAGTCATCATAAATTCGCGAGTTATTTGTATATCTTCAGCTTTTGTCATTAATTTTCGTTTTCACATTTTGCAGTAGCTTTATATCTTTTTCTTCTTTCATTGTTAATCGCGAGTTCATTGTCTGTTCCTTTTTTGCAACATATTTGCCGTTAAGCGACTTGAACGACTCACGGTGAGGATCTGCGGCGTATTAGGAAACTTGGACGGCTTGCGCGTTCGGTTCTCCTTCATGCTTATTATCTGGATCAACTCGATGGTACCGTCGCCAGTACCGACCACCAGTTTCCCGTCCTTCAGAAGCAGCAAGCTCCTCACTCCGCCCGCGTACAGATCGCCCTCGCCCGTCTTCATTTTCCTCGGGTCGCGCGTTATCTTCGAGTAGCAGCCGATCATCACCGGCAAGCGTGCCGGCTCTCCGCATTGCAGATCGTCGCGCAGATTCAATCTGGAAAAGAGGAGACAAGATTGAACAAGAATGAGGACAAGTGGCGAATGGTATGAAGATAAAATGTAGGCGATACGCGCGGCAATTAAAAGAAAAATATTAATTGAATAGCTGCGAATACACTTTTCCACAGGCGTCTCTATGACCTTGCTGTAATGATATCACCGGAAGAAGTGCCGCAGTAGATGATCTCGTCTCTCTCGTCCACGGCAACGCAGTTGACGAGGCGCTTCAACTTGCCCACTTCCACATCGAGATTATGCATCCGACGCTTCTCCGCCTCGATCCGCCAGATTTTTAACGTCCTGTCGCCTGCGGTAACAAAGCACTCGCCATGAAGATTCGTCCTTGTTATGTTATTCGCATTGCCGCTCGTATCATTGCTGGCGAACGATCCTGCAGAGGATCTATTCTCAATTAATGTATATTTACAGATTGAATTCACCACGCACAAATCGCGAAAGAACGGGGTGGAGAAATCTCTGCGAAAAACATTCTATGTTTCTCATATGTACATCCCAATGGAATTTCTCGCGCAGATCTGTGCGGAGTATCGATAAGAGAATCGAGGGAAAGATACCACATATAAGAGAACTCTTCCGGACGTCCCAGACGACCACGTTGCCGTCGTCCCTGCCGCCGAGGCTCACGAGGAAGTCGCTGTTGCAGGTGAAGCACAGGTCCACGACACCGACCTTGTGCGTTTCGTAGCTACCTTTCATCGTGCCCTTCTTGTAATTCCATACGATCACCATGGCCTGCGACACGAAGACGCGCGTGACTGGTAAAACCGATAATACGATTGAATCGCTTATGGGAATATTAAAGACGTATATGCACCTTGAAACCGAGATGATTGTTCTGCCCGGAAGCGACGTATTCGCCACACGGAGAAACGCACAACGTCGAGACGTTATTCGTGTGGCCGCTGAGGAATCGTTGCTCGCCGGTTTCGATGTTCCTTATGGCGACCTTGTGACCCATCGGATAGAGGAGATGCTTGTCATCCGGATGCAATCGCAGAGCATTCTTCGTTATGCCTTAAAAAATAAAAGGATATGCAAAATTGTAAATATGTAGTTTGAAAAAAGTACGAAGTGGTGTACAGTAAATAATTGCATCTAGATATATGTGTGAAAATTTTAGATGTAAAGCACACGCTTCATAAGATCTCGATTTATCAACAAATTATTTTCCGATTTCAGAAATTTAAATCTTGTCGTGAAATTTACATTCCTCGGCTTTGTGTGAACCCGACCGATCAATCATATATTTCTCAATAATTAATTTTGAATTAAATTCATTTAACGATTTAATTAAGCTCGTTAGCTGAAATAAAATAATAAAGGATGAGATAAAAAATGCCGCTTTCTGTACGAACCGTCGAAGGTGATTATTCCGATCGTTTCGAGATCCTGGGGCTCCATGTCGATGTCGCTTCGTTATTCGTTCATCAACTTTACGATAAATATGTGCGACATAGACTGTGCGGAAACAACGTAAACAGCGTCACCGTGGTGATAAATTGATTGTTTACGCACCCTCGTCAACCCCTTGGTAGCAATATTTCCTGTGATTACCTTTATCTTTTCAAAAGAGGTACAAAAAAGCACCAAATAGCACTGCGTTAGAGCGTCAGTTGAATGCAAAGAAATTATTGCACAAAACAATGTTTCTTTTAATACATTAAAAAGTTTAAAAATAGTATAATTAAACTTTGAAACGTTATAGAAATGTTATAAACTATGTTATAACTTCGAAATGTTATAGAAATGATTTTGAAATATAAAAATATATATTTAAAAACATTAAAAGCAGATAATATTTATAATTCTAAATATTTTGTGATATGCGTTTAATCATTTCATTCATGATATTACATATTATATATATATGTATATATATATATATATATATATATATAAAATATGTATAAAACAGTAAGATTACAAATTGTTTGATAAATCGATATGACGATAAGTTAACGAACATAATTTTTATAATAATTGTAACAATTTAATTTTTTTTGTCGAAAATTTTATATAATTATTGTTGACCCAATCTCTCCATCCTTTCGGCTGGATATTTTTATTTCGAACACCCTGTGTGTGTGTATATGTATATAGAGGAAAGTCCCCTATTATGAGATAGGCTCCTATAATATACGATAGCGAGGTTTCTGAACTATATATTATATATATATATATATATAGTATAGAAAGAAAGCAAAAAGCCAAAGAAGACATCACCAAAATTGCAAAAAGCGAAACTTGCCACACACCTCTAGGGTGGCAGTGTGGTCTTGTGGTAAAGCGCCAGACTCGTAACTCCGAGGAACCGGGTTCGAGTCCACCTGATCACAGGAATTTTTATATTCCAAACTGCACCCCCCGCACGAGTGGGGCTCGTGCGGAGAAACTGGGCTATCTTTCGGAGGAGACATTAAATTTGAAATTGGTCGTCAAGCTTGGGGAGCTTGGGAGTTTTGGGTCAATAATACTGCTATCACTAGCTGCAATATATTATTACACCTCTTATTGGTTTGGATTTCCGTGACTTATTGCATCTGCGTATTTTTCTAACACCTCTTTGTACAGCATTTTTAACTGTTCATGCTCGGATTGAAGCTGTGAAAACGAATAATTAGTACATCTGTATGTACATATAATTATCTGTATTTACATATAATTATGCATAATAAGTATACACATAAATGCATAAAGTATATACAAAATACACAAAGTATATACAAAAAAATATATCTATATGGGACAACTTACCTCTTTATATTGTTGACAATTCTTTAGATCTACTATTTGGTCTTCTTTTTCTTCTGTCATTCTTTTCAATTCAAATTTTAAATAATTTTGTTTCTGTGTCAAATTCGTGACACAGACATCGAGTTGACATTTTTCTTTTTGTAATAATCCTATTTCCATATCGTGATCCTGTTTCATTTTGTCTAAATTGTTTAACAAATCTTTTATATGTGTTTCAATTAAGAGCTTCAATCTGTTAAACAATTAAACGAAACATAAGAGAATGTAACTTTGTTAATACAGCAATTTATTTCACACGTCTAAGATGAAATAATTTAATTTTCCTTTGTTCTGTTCTCTTCTTTCTTTGCAGACAATTCAGCTTCTAGTGTTGTTGTTCTTTTCGATAGTTCGGCCGCACGAACTTCTGAGTTCCGTTTCTATTACTTTTTGCGTTGAAATCTCTCGCTCTTTTTCCTTAGTCATTTCTAATAATTGAGAGCGAAGAATCTGTAATTCTGTCTGATGTTCATCATCATGGTGGCTATTTTGTAGTTCAGCCTGCAAATCAAAAATATTTTAAAAACATGATGTATTGATGACACTGGCCGATAAATAAAATTTCTAATAAGAAATATTATATTAATCACGTGAGAGCGAGCGTGGCGTAGCAGACAGCGCACTGGTCTGCTAAACCAAAGATCTCAGGTTCGAATCCAGTCCTGGTAGAACCAAATAAATAAAATTGTATCGCTTGTCTCTCCTCCTCGACGGAATGGCAGCCCGTCAGGAGTATCCCTTGCCTCGAAACCCCCTCTACTTGTCGTTCGGATTCGGCGTTAAAACTGTAGGTTCCATGTGCTTGTGTACAACCTGTGTGCGCACCACAAGCACATGACTTTGGGGGAGGCCCAGGTCCGACTAGGACTGTTGCGCCATTATGAATGAATGAATGAATGAATGAATATTAATCATTATTATAATTAATATTAAAATAAATACAAAAAACGATGAGATACAAAACACTAAAAAAATAAATACAAAAACCGGAATTAACGTAAAAAAACGTCAAGAGTTGGCAAGGATATGTGACGAGTAATGACTCGTATAGTGATATCCTCGCCAACTCTTGACATTTTTACATTGATTCCGGTTTTTGTATTTATTTTTTTAGTGTTTTGTATCTCATCGTTTTTTGTATTTATTTTAATAAAACATACCATCTATTTAAAAGACAAAATATTAAAGTTACAATGAGGTGTGTGGCATAGTTTCGCTTTTTGCAATTTTGGTGATGTCTTCTTTGGCTTTTTGCTTTCTTTTTATACTATATTATACATATTAATTGATAATGTACTCAAATAATTTTGAATTGTACATTTGATTTAAATCAAGAAATCAGATAACTACGATAAAAATAAGCCTCGCCGATCTCGATATCTAATGATAGCGCATAAGTATTTTTTCCTTTATGTATACTTTCAGGATTTTTTGCAGCCTCTGTATAAAATTAAAAAATAAATTATAAGAGAAATATAGATTGACGGATTACAAAAACGTGTTATTTTTTTAACTCTTAAATGCGCAATTTTTCGTAGCATTCTGAGTATTTTTTAAATAAATAATGACTTTCTGGTCCTTGCCATCCAGAAGAGAAAGAAGGGTCATAGAAGGCCCTTTATATTACAGATGTGCAAAGCCGCGCGTTTTCAGTTCGAACTTCACAAGAAAGAGCTACACGGAGCATCGAAAAGTCGCTTTGCATACGTGCAAAACTGCGCGAAGGGTTAATTAATTATCAATCACGCGTCGCTTGGAGAACTTCGCGTGTCGTCGCGACCGACTCCATGATCTTGACTGCAAAACGATTGAAACATCGTTTTGTTCTGGAAAATACATCAAATCACAGTTACATTAGGAGGCTTTGCGTGTAGCGAAACGAGATAATTAGCATCGATATCGCGATCAGCAACTGGCCGGCGTAAAGACAAGAGTCATGTGAATCAGATTTTATGCGAGAAGCTGAGAGCGTCGCGATGTTAGCGCGTTCGCCATGGGATCATACGTGAAGGGAATTCCTCGGACCTGACGATTATACGGAGGACGAGTGGTCTCCGTGTCGAAGGCTAAAGTGTCCCGTTGAAGGTGAATGTCTCGTTTCGAACACGCGCTGTTTGCGA
Source organism: Temnothorax nylanderi (assembly GCF_030848795.1). NCBI lineage: Eukaryota > Metazoa > Arthropoda > Insecta > Hymenoptera > Formicidae > Temnothorax > Temnothorax nylanderi. The sequence goes on along the minus strand of NW_027249547.1, from coordinate 29,714 downwards.
AGCCAACAACATCATTTCCGGTGTACGACAGGAAGGAAGATTTCGCAGGCTCCGCAAAATAAAATGGATTTTATCTCGTAGAGTCGCAATTTGATTTTATATATAGGAACGTCCCTTGAGTAACTTCTTCTGATCTACAATGTACCGAATATAGATTCGTAAAGGACATGTATCCCCACCGTCCGTTTCTTCTGGACCATCCAGAAGGGAAAGAAGGGCCAGAAGGACTAAAGAAGGACCTTTACAGATGTGCAAAGCCATATTCTGCACCGTCCAAAAATTCAGATAATTTCGTGGAAAATGTTCGCGCGGATTGCGCGTCCGGAGTCGGAGAACCGGCGCGCGGCGTGCGGTTTCAAAATGCATTGTCGTGACGCGTTTCGTTGAGGTGGAAAAAAAACGATAAATTGGCGCGTCCCCCTCCGTCGTCGACCGACGCGTTATCGTCGCGTGCCGTAGCGTCAACGTGTTCAACGGCTGGAAAAAACAGCCCGGGAAGAGACAGCCCCACTAATAGTATTCCCCTCAAAAACGTCGGCGAGCATGCACGCGGCCGATTCACAGCCGAGACCGAACTTAGCGCCTCCTCACCGCTCTTACCTTGAGTTTCTCTCTCGTTCCCCACCCTGGATAATGCGCGACGAGCAGCACATTCAGATATAAAAGCGAACTTAACGGGGGTGTCGGATCCAGTCGCTCGCGTGTGTACGACTAGGCGGGGACGAGGCAAAAGGAGGTCCATCCTTCGCGGTGCCGGTGGCTTTGCGTCTGGAAATCTCGGAGCTCCTTGCGGCCCTTGAAGACGAAAGGGCAAGGGACCTCGAGCAAGGAGAACCAAGAGGCGCGAGAAGAACCCCCTCCCCCGGATTTCAGCGATTAATGATTAGGAAAGAGAAGACATCGGTGCGTCGCGTCCTCCAAGGATAATAGATCCCCGGCCTCTAGGATGATCTCCGCGTGGAAAGCATGCTGTAAGTACGATCTCGCGTCGCGATCTCGCGGACGAGTCTCTCGCCTCGTGCGTCTCCCTCCGCGAACCTGCCTGTTGATTAAACATGATCCGGTCAATTTCTTATTCATCTGTCCGCTGATTCCGAGCGGTTTGCTGATCAACGATTCCATCGATCGTGACGATCTTTGCGGTCGCGCACGTGACTACGAATAATTTATTTTATCTACCAGAAGCTAGCTGTCAAGTACCATCAAAGCCAATCGTAGCGGAAAGATTTGTCGATATTGAGAACGCAAAAAAGAAAAAGAACCAGCCGACAAAATCATTGAACGTCGTTTCGCAATCTTTCGAGTGAGTGATATGGTTGTGATAACGATCATGAGCTGAATAATCATGATGTGAAAAATCCAATCCACACGTTGACCGTCGAATAAGTTAACAAGTCGTTGGCAATTTGAAGATGGACGCCAACTATACTCCCCGATTCAATTTCTTGGAAGGGAAGATTTCATTATGAGTTTTGATAAAGAGTGAATACAATTACCCAGGTAGAACAGAAAGTCACAATAAAATCAAAATGATTTCAAAATAATTGCAAAATGACCTAAAAATCGTCATTCTACAATCATTTTGACATCATTTCGATATCATTTTGACTTTATTGTAACTTGCTGTTCTACTTGAGTAAGTAGCATATTAACATGCTTATATAAAAATGGCGTTGGAAACAAAGTCTATAATTGTACGGTGTGTCAATGTGTTAGAATGCGAAAACAGAATTGCGCGCATCGTAGCTTCCTCGAAACTGTATCTCTTCGACGGGAACGCGGCTGGCAAGTTTTTAGCGCCTTCATTTTTATTTCGTTTTTATTTGATACAGACAGATGATCTTTATTACTGATATACAAGAATGTGATTCATAGAAAAAAAGTGTCAAATTAAAACTTACATACTCAAATTAACGCGTTTGTTGTTTTGTATATACGCAGCTACCTATAATCTTCTGATAAGAATTTGATAAGCTCTTTCTTGATTGAGCTATGTAAAATGACTTCATTCAAGTAAGTTTTCTTCGTTAAATGCAATATAATTTCATTTCAAGATTTCCACGTTGTAACTAAAGATATTTTCAAATATTCTTTTATTATATAAAAATTTCAATTTTTGCTAATGCAGCTGCCACCGCGATTCGCTGGCTTTCACGTTCGTCCGACCGCGGGAAATGCCTTGACATTAATTGCAACCCGTTCGTTTTCTCGGATCACTTCCTGACGTTCACGCGCGAAAGAACGCGTGAGGGTGCCACGATTCCCGTTAATAATAATTAATCGTTCTCTTTGATTGGATCGGGCCGGAACGTAACGGAAACCGATCGGCTATCTCAAAGAATCGGAGGCGCAAAAAGCCATCAAGAAAAGTAAAAAGAAATCCCGGAAGCATCAATCATTGTCTCTATTTGTCGATCGCCGATCGCGACCGATTTTTCTCCACCCTCCTTTCTCTTTCTCTTATGCGAACCTTGACAGAGGCGCGACCGCGTGACGATCGGTTTCCGGAAATCGAACTCTCGTACTCACATCTCTCCACGAAGATCGCTTTTTCTTTCACATTCCTTCGCGTAGCGAAGGCACGTGAGGCACGAGCGGCGAACGTCCACTCTTATGTGACATCCATGAATCACGCATTCGTTACGAGACTTCGGTGAAACAAACCGCGATTACAGATATCTCGCGCGAGTCGCTGTATATATTAAGCTGGACAAAAAGCCGATCCTCTTGTCTTTTTTTCCAATAAATCGCTTTTAATGCGTAACGTGATTATGTACGCAACGAAGACGAAATAATGAGACTACCTGAAAGATGCCTATAAAATAATCGAAGAGAAACGCTCAGTTTTTTAATAATTAAGTTTTGATTCCAAACGTAAACTTAATTTTGAATTTCTTTAAAACAAGAAGACTCCTTGTTCAGCCCGATATGAAGAACAGCCTCGTGAAAAATGAATTTCACGGAGGAAGCCTCCGATATTCCTGTTGTATCTTAAAATATAAAGATGTAGTATCTTAAAATTCAATTTAATATAGCTTTTGAGATAATCGATTGTCCAGGAATTTTTCTCTCTCGCGAGGGAAAGAGCATGAATTTTCGCGTGAGTTTGCCGAAACTCATTTGACATTTAATTTAATTTACTTATGGTCATTAAATTGCTCTGTGCTTTCAAAGTATTTTGAATATTTATGATGGAATATCAAAATAAAAGTATTTTGAATATTATGATGGATATTTATTATGAAATTGAAGAGTTTTACGGAAAGTTATGTCATTGACTCATAATTCAGTGAATTGTAATTAAAATATAATATTGATCCTCCGAGTGCTGTTCAAATCATCTTCGAAAATATATAAGCGTAATTAGAATTATAACATACAAAATTAAAATTATAATTTGTTGTGCAAAATTACGCGATCGATCATCTGCGAAACGTCGACGATTTCTCGCTCGCGTTCTGACACCGCCTTATATATAGCATACGATGTAAATTCAACAATAATTTCCATGCAGCGCGTTTACTTGATAGTTACTTGTGTACGTTAATTTTAGAACGTTTAATGATCATTGTTCGCTCGCGAATAGCTCTGGGGCTAATTACAGAAATTAAATCGCGAGTGCGTAAGTATTGGTCCACACCACTCCGCCGTGACGGAAACACGGGTGTCTCGTTATCATCCTCTTGACGGATCAATGTTAAGAAAGTGAGAGGAACGGAAGGGGGAGAAAGAATATTATCGGAGAATCTTCGTCTCTCTTTGGGCATGTAGTTCCCGCGAGATAAGATAGCGCCCGGCAATAAGCAATCGGTATTCTTCACAGGTAGAGATGTGCGATTTTCAAAATTGTGTATCGCGATTGCGATCTTCCTTAAGAATCGCAATGAATGCAATATACATCGCAGTTCGATTTTTATCTTATATTTTGAATTGTGTGTAATTTTGTATCATAAACACAATTTTGAATCACGTGTCATTTTATATCGCAAACACTATTTTAAATTTTCCCTGTTATATTATGTAATTTTAAATTTTGCGACTTTTTTGAAAATTTTATTATACATTATTTTGATTGTTTTAAATCGTAAAATTTGAATTGTGTTTATGATACAAAATTATGATAAAAATTTTTATGAATTAATAAAGAGGAACAAATTTTAAACAGATGGTTAAATCATATCTAGTGTTAAAAATAAGCGTATTAATCACCAACGTACATAGTTACAACATTTCAATCATTTTGTTTTACCATTTTTTAATATAAATATTTAATGAATAAATACTTTATTACAAGTGCAATTTTAAACCGCATGTATTTTTAAATCGCATGCGCCATTTCATATCGCAGGTGCGATTTTATATCCCATCCGATTTTTCGATTAAAAATCAAATTGCATGTCGCATTGCGATTCAAGAAAAAAAAATTGCGGTGCTATATATTGCAAAATCGCACATCCTTAATTGTCATACGGCGTTGTCCGGCGTTGTTGATCGCGATGAAGTGACCAGCCACTTTTTCCACGCTACATTGCACACGTCGCTGTAATTCCAGCTTATTAGTTAACGGCAACAAGGCCGTCGATGTTGAGCTCCTTGCCTATTGTGACGACCGCCATTCACGCCTTCAAATCGAAGGTTTCGCTCGGAAAAACGATTTACCCGCCGGAAAAAAAGGTGGAGAGAGATTCGCGGCTTATTGCGTTTTATCGTGTCGCATGATTAGTTATTAGGTACCTGCCACGATTCCAAACGGTTCGATAAGGAAATTTTTGCGCACAGTCCAATTCAGAATCGGCACTTGTTAATCAATAACAACCGTAAAGAGTAATCTGATTGATAAACTTCTCGCTCATCGAACTCGATTGATCACCGATTTCTCTTCGAAGACCCTTATCGAGCCACGACTTTTAGTGTCTGAAGTTACAAGTGTTTTTGAGAGGTTCACAAGGGAGGCTCACAGTTCGACGTCCCGAAGTGTTGGTAGTCGACGATATCACACGATAGCGACTAAGTATTAGTCATTTTTGTTACTAGTATTATTTTCATGCGACGTATCTCTCGGGGAAGATAACCGATGGACGTAATTATTTTGCGTCGAAGCCTGCCGTTGACAATGATATATCGCGGGCTTGTATTACCTTCATGCAATATCTCCGGGAAATTTTCGGTAGATAACCGTTGACGCGCGATCTTTTTTTACGAATGAATTTAACTACTCTCAAGATCGATCGTTCAGATCGACCGATGCAGATTTATCCTGCTTATGTCCATTTCTGTCAATGCAGATTAACTTTAATCTCGCTTTAGCTTACGTTTTATCTTTTTCTAATTCTTGGAACTAGGAAAATATAAAATTAAAGCAAGTTTAAAATTAATCTACATTGGATATAGAAATGGATATTACCCGGGCACGTACGCGATCTCTCGCCTGTGTGCATGTGCAGCACGTTTGCGTAAACTTCGCGCATATACATGTACAGAAAAAAAAGAAGCGTCAAATCAAAACTTATATACTCGTATTATAGGCAACAATCTAAATTTTAACTCCATTGGTTTAGTTAAATTAACGTAATATTGAGTAGGAGCAGTGGCGACCTATAGGCATGATTAAAAATAATTCAAATTGAGTTTAATTTGACACCACGAATTTAACGCAGTACGATCGCGCGAGACGTTACGCGAGAGTTACGTCGCGCTGACTGCGATTTTGGCAGAAGTGGAGGAGATCGTTGCTGTGTATGTGTCTCTTTTTATCTCATATAATCAATAAAATTTTGGACGCTCGATCCGAGGCGTTGGTGCTTACATAACGTATCTTACAGTATATATAAATTAAGTAATCGGAACAATGAGTCGCGCCCAACACCGCTCAATTGTTGTCATATCTTTGTGGAACGCGTTTTATCGTAGAATTCCATATCGACGCTTGATTAATAAGTAAACAAAAGATAAGCGTGAACGAAGTAGTTCTCAAATAGAAATATTATCTTTTTTAGCGCGCGAGATGGATCGCAGTGATTAATGCGTGAAATGCAAGTTGCATCGACAGTTGAGGTTTTCAACGATGACGTCCATCTGTTTTTCTATCCGTTGATGACAGCGGCACGTTTTCGGGACTATGCTCAGCTCCCCCGTATTCTCAGCTCATTTTTATCATAAATGCGCGCATTTAGCATATAATTTACGTCACATACACTATAGAATCTCATAAATAAATGCGCCGCCATTTATCAATAAAAGTGAGCTGAGAATACAGACCCCTATGAATTAATAATGCCGATAATTCGAAATGTTATCGTCGAATGGATTTCTGATAATTCAGTCTGAAACAACGAAGATTGATAATATAACGTATATGATCCATTTATTTTTAAAATAGAAGATCTTCATATAATAAACCTGTCAATTCGACACGTGGAAAACCCCAAGTGCGTAAAAATGTAAGTGCGCAGATCGAGTAATCGGCTGATTGTGAGTCAAATCGCATTATCGCAAGTTTCTCGTCGCGACGACGAAATGTAATTTCGCAAGTCCGATAATAGCGTCTATTTCGCGATCTTTCCCCGTTAAACCCAGCAGGCAAATCCCGCGAATTCACACGTCTCGCGCGATTTGCGCGATCTCTGAAACTCTTGGGATCATTACAATTAATGATGCGTCATAAATCATCGTTGCTGTGTGTGTCGCAAGTTAACTTCCCGCCAATTCATGCCTCCGGAGAGGCAGCCCCGGCGGAGATACCGCGCAGACATGTCAGATTCGATAATAATCTACTTCAGCTGCGCTTTGTCTCGTTCGAGCTCTAAGGGGGGAAAACTGAAAAACAATTCGCTCTATCCCCGGAAATCTATCAACGATATCATTGACTATCGCGAACGATATTGCCTCGGATAATTAAAGTAGGCATGGCAACCATTCTGTGCGGTAAAATCAATATAGTATCATCGATTTATCGCTTGTTGACACGCAACATCAGTTAAGTGCATAAACCTCAGGAGTAAAGTGCATATCTCGCAGGTTCTGCAATAATAGTCCAGATAGGGCTGCCCCCCCCCCCCCCCACCGTGTCCTCTCTCGATCGCGTTTTTCCCCTTTCATTGCACGCTCGTGCGTGAGTGAATTTAACGCGGCGGGAATAACGAAAAAGAAACAACAGGACATCCGTCGACGAAAGGAGAGAAAGAAAAAGGAGGAAGTGTTACGAGGCGCGCGCGTGTCTGTATGCAAAAACGATAGCGCGATTACGATATCCCGATTGGATTGCGCCACAATTGAGCTCGAGAGCGCGCCGTGTATACGACCCACAACCAATTATATAATGTTTAATATCGATAATCGAGTGTTTAATACATTATTCTTGTAATATGGAGCAAACAGGGGATCGTTATCTCGATTGCGTGGCGATCACGAGGCTCCCCTGATTTACGAATCGATCGAGCGCGATCTCTCCTTTTTTCTCCCTTTTCCTTTCTTTTCCTCGGGTGAAGGCGAACCTCCCTGACTTGAGGAATTTTTCCTGTTCCCGAGAATGCTCTCTCGAGGGGCTACGGGCTACTGGGTCACCTCCCGCGAAAATTAGCCCCCCTTCACCGCGTGTGCGATAATTATATTGATCAAGCCGGTAGTTCGGCGGTTTTCGCTATAATAGACACGCGAAAAAAGCACGCGGTAAAATTTCCGCCGACCACTTTTTCCTAAGACAAGAGTGGTAATTTCGCGCGGTTTTTCCCCACGCGTAATTTCGCGGCTTTCCACGAGGAAAGTTCGGGCGCGAAGCTCGACCGCAGAGTTAATGAGATAACGAACGGACTGGTCCTAGTCGCGAGTACCCGGAAATCTCGTCTATTTAACAACAACGAACGAACGGCGAAACTCGCTCTGAATTCCTTTCGTTTAGCTTTCACGTGGACAATCTTGCAATCTTTTTTACGATAAAGATATTTCCGAAGTATTTCCCACTCGATTATTCGCGAGCGGGATTATATTCGGCTTTACGGCAAGATTGCCAATAATACAATCTGTTGCAGATCTTATCGATTGATCGGTACATCGCGTGACAAAATACACAAATATGAAGATAAGTGTCAGAATAAATAAATGAAGGGAATATCCAAGTAGCATCACGTGCAGGGAGGTATAAACAGATAACAAAGTTTTGTTTCTATTGGTTTCGACTGAAGCTTCAACGAGTATCAATTAGAAGCTTAACGTCTCTAATAATAATGACCCGTCTTTTTTTAACACACACTTGCCGTTGCGTACAATGTTATGCAATTTGCTAGAAATATACAAACAGCGGGGGTCCCGCAATCCCACTTTTACCTCAAAAAACGCGTTCTCGCATATGTCGAGCGTTTTCCATGTCAATAACACGGCTAACGGAATTCAGATAGAATTTTTACGTGTGCCGTTGCGACACGTGCATCCTCGAATATGTGCCGTTGAAGGCGCCGACGAGGAAAGTTCCAAGTCGCGTACGAGGGAGGAATGGCGATCAGCTCGACGGCTGGACGATCGTGATGGTAGAGCTGTCGAGCTGTCGTCGCTATGTAGGTAAAGGCCAGTCGAGGGAGATGCGTTTTTAACGCGACCCCGCGGCAGAAACTTGAGGGAGGTCACGCAACCCTGGATGCAAAATCCTCGAAGAGGCTAAGACGTTGACCGAACGCGCTCTCGTCCTCTCCGTCGCAAAGCGACCGAACACACAGGTGCGTTCACCGAGAACGCGACGCGAGGCACACCTCCCTCGACGAGGTGCGTATGTCATTGCGTATGTCAGGGCACGTATGTGCGCGCGTACGTGATCGCATCGCGGGCGAACAGCCGCGGAATAGAAAACGCGCGGCCCAAGGTTCATTCACCAAAAACCTGGGGGAAGGAAACTGACACACGAAGGTTGAACGAACGACCGTCGCTTCGAGGAGGTTCCGTGTTGTCCTCGCATCCGTCGAGACCAGAAGAATTATGTTTCTCTCGCGACATGCGCGAAATACATTATTTCTACCATTAGTATTGGATTTAAAAATTGGACGAAAAAAAAAACAGTATTTTTTAAATTAAAGGCAAGATATATTAGGTAACCAAAAAATGTATGCGGTTTTCGGTAGAATTTGTTGCAATGAATTGTTTTATCTTGTAGTGATTTGCAACACGGAGAAAATTGCTACGGTTGTTACAACAACATTCTCTATGATTGAAAAAGAAATGTATGTGAATTCAAGTTAAATTGATATTACATTGAATGTAGCTGTTAAGATATGCTCATTTATACAGTTTTCATAACCGTAGTTCTTACGATACGTGACATTCGGTTACAATACCCTCGTATATGGTTGCCTCAACCAAAGAATTATTGCTATCTCTCTTATGTGGTCTGCAGCACAAATATTATGGTTGAGAGATCCATAAGATATAGCTGCACGGTACAGCACTGAATCACTGCATGATTGAGAGGTTAGTTCCATTGCGCGCGCAAAAGAATTTCTGCATAGAATAAAGTGGATTTGATAAGGATGTTTTAACTTTATAAATATACTTTTTTCATAAATATATTTACGAACACAAAATTTCGTAATGAGCCGACACTGGTTTCTGACATTCACCCGACATTAAGAAATATTATATTATATATCCAATTCAAAATTTTATTACTCTTTTTAAACTAAATTTGTTTCTTAAGATGATTTTTGAAAAATTATATATTTGCGCTGGTTATGCCATATGTAGACTATATATAACACTTGCATTAAATTAAGAAGTAGTCTACCACCTAAGGCAGTTGGCTCACGATCCAGAGGTCCCGAGTTCGAATCCCACCAAGGTAAGTGTTTTTTTCAAATACGAGAAAATATTTATAATCATAGACTGCATCTTAAGAAACAAATTTAGTTAAAAAATAGTAATAAAATTTCGAAATAAATAATTTTTTTTGTCGGGTGAATATTTGTTCATTATGGTTGTAACATCCATATATTATGGTTGCAACATCCATATAGTAGCTACCCTCACTAAGGTTAAGGCAACCATATAGGTCACTTCCAGAGTACTATGGTTTCCATAACCCTTTTGTATGGATGGGCGAAAATTAACATTATTATTCTGTTGTAGCAACCGTAACTTTTTCTCCGTGTAAAGCACAAGTTTCTATGTGCATCATAAGGCACATATACGCGTCAATCAATCGCTGCACTTTGACTTGGTGTATTTTTTTTTCTATGAATTTGAACCCTTTCAAAATGTTAATTGAATCTGGTGTAATTCGGGCTTATTTGCTTTATGAATTTAAACTAGGTTCGAAAACTGCAATAGCGTTTCATAAGATATAGGGGAACGGGGGGTAGCCCCGGACATTATTGAAATTCTGCATATGTCGAGATACGCAGAAAGGCATGTTAGAATGTTTAAACAATGGCCATAGATACGCGGTATACTTGAATTTCAATAATGTCCGGGGCTACCCACTGTCCGAGGTACCCCCCCCCCCCGTTCCCCTATGTGGCATTTGGAGATGATGCGGTAAGAGAACGTACTGTGCATAGAAATAATTCAAAAATGCTTCTGGAGATAAATCACATGCAAAATAGAATAGTTTTAGAATAAAACAGAGATTGAAGTGGAGGTTGCTTGATACTTTATTTCTAAAGATACGACGTTTTATAAAAGCGACATTTACAACCTTGTATCTCGTTGGGAAAGGGTTGTAGATTGTGAAAGTGCCTACTTTAAGGAGGTTCTACAGATAATGGATGTATCTAAAAATTGGAAAAAAACTTCATGGACGTATAAAGTGAGATGCGAGAAAAGTGCTCTAAAAATTTTAGCATCGGTTATCGTGTAAAAATTTGCAAAAATGAATTTTGAAATCACAGTTTTAACATGAGCTCTTATGGCAAAAAGGTTCCCGGAGACAGGAAACAAGATATTAATTATATGAAGGCGGCCTACCAGAGATTCAAAAAACGGAGCTCTTATAGATCTTAATCTAAGCTTTTCAGAAATATCGAGAAAAACAAGGGTTATCGTGTAAAATTTTGTGATATTGGCTATTGAAACAGGCCATATCACAGTTCACGTAGCGTGCTTCGAATAACAAGGGAGATTTAACAACGTCGCAGCGACTGCACCTCACATAACCTTTTATCTGTCAATGATTTTTGGGCATTTTCCATTTGAAGAACACCTTTCTTTTTAGCGAATTTTCCTCTTTTGACACCACGTAAGATTCTATCCTTATTTCTCCATGAATTGGTCGGGCTTGGAGGAGTCATTGTAAATTTATAAAAGTAAACGCAGTCACTGACTAGAAAAGGACCACGCTCATATGAGCAGAACAGCGAGACTCAAGTTCGTGACGTTATCACATTTTCTCGCATGTATAAGAAGCCGGAGTCAAAGGAGCACTTACACGATATTTTTAATTATTCCTCGCTTCGACTAATACGGGTATGATATAAGCTCTAACATCATCAAAATTCATGAAAATATTTTATAAATACTTAAGAATTGATGAATTTGAAGATTTTCTCTTCATCTCTCGACTGACTAGAGAGTACCTGTAGAACCTCCTTAATGAATAAAACGTTTTATGAAAATTTCTGCACTTGTTTAATTTTTAATATAAAAAACCGTACAAACTTTTTTCATTACCTGATATTTCTCGATAAATGGGATTTGCCTGAGTTACAAGTGACCAGTAGAAGAGTAAAGTACAGTGAAAGTAAAGTTTCGCAAAAACTTCGTCGCGCGAATTATTGAACAAAGATCGTAAAAAAAAAATCGTAAAAAAAGAGACGTATATCGGCGATTACGGCGAAATGAGCGACAAATAATCGGATAACGAAATCATAGCCGAGATAAGTGCACGGTAATCAAAGCCTAATAAAAGCGTGAATCTTCGCGGAAAGTGCGCAAATAACTTCTGTGTAGCAAACTGTATGAGGATTCACTCACCCTGAGATCTTTTCATCGCGAATTATTGCCTTCTGATTATATTTAAACAATAGTAATAAATAATAAAAGAATTTTTTAAATAAACGATTTTAATATATGTTATGCAATTTAATATATTTTCACAATATATTTTTCATTATCTTTAGATTCTCGCGCGACAATCGCTGTTTGCGTCTAAAGTTACGAGTCACGGTGATTAGAGCTCGTCTCGGTTGATTAAGTTTTCGAACGATTAGAACTCGCCTCAGTTGACTAAGCTTTCGGAATAGTAGAATTAATGACATGGAATGACGCGAAATTGTGAATTACAGGCAGCCGACTGCCGCAACGATGGATATTCGCCATCATGGGATTTTTGGCGGTCCTGAATGCTTATACCATGAGAATCTGCCTCTCGATCACCATTACGGAGATGACGATTCCGATAGATCACAATTACACAGACAATAGTTGTCCTCCGGACGAAATAGGATCTGAGGCAAACAATACGACGGTCGATACGACCGATCGATACGACTGGGATGAACGTACGCAGGTAAAAGATCTTTACACAAAATCATACTTTTATTAATTATAATATCAAGATGCCTCATGCCTTTATGATCTATTTTATTTTCACCCTTACGTTTTGCCTTTATTTTCGTATTTTTTTTCTCTCATTTATTTTGTGACTTCATACCTTTTCCTTTCGTTCCAGGGCCTTATTCTCTCGTCCTTCTACTGGGGGTACGTCATCACACATCTGCCGGGCGGGATGCTGGCTGAGAGGTTTGGCGGCAAGTACTCCCTCGGTCTTGGTATGCTCTCGACCGCGATATTTACCCTGCTGACGCCGGTGGTGGTCAAGTGGGGCGAGGCGACCGGTCTGGTCGTGCTGCGGATCCTCATGGGCCTCGGCGAGGGTACGACCTTCCCGGCGTTAAACGCCATGCTAGCACAGTGGACGCCGCCGGAGGAGAGATCGGTAATCGGCTCGCTGGTGTTCGCCGGTGCCCAACTCGGCACGGTGTTCGCCAATTTATTGTCCGGCCTGATCTTGCACGACTACAGCTGGCCCGCCGTCTTCTACGTGTTCGGAGGCATTGGCGTGTTGTGGTTCATCACGTGGGTGCTGATCTGTTACAACAATCCGTATGAGCATCCGTTCATCTCTGAAAAGGAGGTCAAGTTCCTGCACGATCGTATGAATGAGCACACTCATAAGAAACCACCGTCCGTGCCCTGGCGACACATGCTGCGCTCGGTACCCGTCTGGGCCCTGATCGCCGCCCAGATCGGCCACGACTGGGGCTTCTTCACCTTGGTCACCGATCTGCCCAAGTACATGAGCAGCGTACTCAAATACCCCATCAAGAGCAACGGCCTCGTCTCGGCGTTGCCCTACCTCGTCATGTGGTTCTCCAGCATAGGCGCGTCTTGGCTGGCCGACTGGATGATCACCAGGGGCGTCATGTCGCGCACCAACGTGAGGAAACTCGGCACCACAATCGCCTCCATAGGCCCGGGCGTCTTCATCATCGCCGCCTCGTACGCCTCGTGCGACCGAACGCTGGTGGTGGCCATGTTCACCATCGGCATGGCTCTAATGGGTACGTGTACGCGAATTCGCGTCCTTCTTCCTTCTTATTCTTTCTCAGCCTGAATATAGGCCTCTTTATTCTTCAGCATTTCGATCTGCTTGATCTCTGCAGTCAGTTTTTCCCTGTAGTCCTCTGGATGTCGTCCACTCCTCGGAATATTACGATTTTGCAAAATAAAATCCGTGGATCGAGAGATTCTTTTACCATTTAACACTCTCTCTTTTCGATCTTCTACAGGTACCTTCTACCCCGGGATGAAAGTCAACGGACTGGATCTCAGCCCCAATTACTCTGGCACCTTGATGGCGTTGGTAAACGGGATCGGCGCCCTCACCGGTATCTTCACGCCGTACATCGTCGGCGAGGTGGCGTCCGAGCAAACGATGACACAATGGCGAACCGTCTTCTGGATCGTTCTGGGTGTCTTCATCCTGACGAACATCATCTTTGTCCTGTACGCCAGCGGGGAGGTTCAATACTGGAACGATCCCGATTTCGTCATACGGGATCGGGAGGAGAGGCGGCGCAAGAAAGAGGAGGAAAAGGCGGAATCGGGGGAGAAATCATGAAAACGTTGCCCACGACGCTTTTCCTCGCGGTGCCCCAGAGAGTGTTGGGCTCTTAACAAACATAGCCGGACTTGTTGATAATCTCGTGATCATCCCGAGACATTGTACTTCCTCGACAGACGCATTCTCAAGGCCCGCCTGTCATTTCGCCTCGACTATCAACGAAGATCTCACATCCGCGTGAAGGAGAGATGCCGGAGAAAGACGCGCGTCGACACCTCTCGCGTATAATCCTTGAATAGTAATTTACGCGCGACATTAAGTCGCGCGGTGCCGGAATGCATCTCGAGTTCACGTTAGACCGTATCGCTCAATGCGCCGGCGACATTTACGCAAGCCGAGCCTTTTTCGTCGTGAAAGGAGAAACTGTAAATTGAAGCCGATAGATCAGTAGCGATTGTACATATTAAGGATTAAGTAAAATGTATAGTATAATTTTAATTTAATTGAATAAAACACTAATTGCGCATCTCTATCGTCATTTTTAATAAGAACAATCGAAGTGATCGAGTTCTCTCCTCGGAGAATTCGATTGTTTCTTATTACGAAAGAGCGACCGCGGGTTATATCGACGAGTTGTCGAGTCATTTAGTTATGTTTAAACAGACCTATTATCTCAGAATATAAAACGAGGAGCTTTAAGGAGCGCTTAATCAACCTGTCAATTTTCTATCGGTGCTTCGTAAATTTCAATATGTATGATACATACGCAATGTATGTTGAGTGATATGCCGTTTAAAAATTCGCTACGATCTTGCAAAATGCGTAAAATATTCCGCGTTGTTGAGTAAACAACGACAGACGACAATTTCGGCCAAGCGGCACGCCGATTTTACGTAATCTTTCTTCGCGACGATCGCATTGTTACGCGTCACGCCTAATTATACGTGTTCAAATCCCGTTTATAGCGTAATATCGCTATTTATAACGCCATCGCCTAAAAATGCGCTAATTACGAGAGCGTGCCGTACAAATCTCCGCGATTGCCCGGTCTCCTCGTGAACACCGAATTCGAGCGTGCCTTATCAAAAACGGAGCGTATGCAAATTGACATGTTCATCAACGAGGATTTTCCAGACGCGAGATCTTTTTCCCCGCTTAACACGCGATATCCACAAAATGCGTTTGCGCACGTCGCGGAAATATTTGGCGAGCTTTACGTCGACTTTTTTGCGCGTTCCTTATCTCGCGTTTATTTGCAAGGGTAACCAGCGTGTATCTTGCAAAGATATCGACATACACGCGGCGCGCAACTTATGAATCTAATTTAGTTTTTGTTATTATTATGCTTATTATGCCGGCTTATTAATTCATCGACGATCCGTGTCGCGCTCCGCGAAATGCAGATCAATTCAACTGTTCTCTGCCATTACCCTTTCACTGCTCTACGTCAGGGGTCGACAAAATTTTTCTCTGTAAAGGATCAAATAGCAAATATTTTAAATTTTTCGGATCAGAAGGCAAATCGAGGATATATTATGTAGTTATTTGTTAACAACAGGGGAGAAAACAAATTTTTTTTATAAAATTCAAAATACACATAACAATAACTACACAGTTAGTTTATCGACCTCAGCTTTATATTACCATGATTTCGCAGAATTTCAGCTTTCGCCGAGCTTTTTCCGGATCACGCACCAAGGGTCTTTCAATTACGAAACCGTTTCGGAAAGTACAAATGCAGATAAGAAAGTATAAATTAAACCGTTTCGCAGAAAAGTATAAGTGCAGATAAGAAAGTACATGCAGATTTTCGATAAGATTACGACGCACGGAATGTCCAAATTCGTCGAAATTATTTTCTCGAGCGGCCGATATATATTTCGCGATCAATGTTTAACGTAACCGAGAGCGAGATATTATAAGAGGCGATAAACGACAATATTAAAAGAAGGCCAGCGGATAGTTTCACGTAGGCGCAAGCAAATGAGAGTCAATTAATTACAGAAATATTCGATTGTGTTATATCGGTAAGCACGAGTGATTATTTGGTTGTTCGACGAGCGATCAAAATCGGACACAATTGAATATATATATATATTCTTGGGCTTGGCTTTCTTTATATTTCTTGTCTTTTATCATGCGAGATACAGATCTAAAGTTGTCTCGCGCGATAAGACGCCGATTCGACGCGATAATTCTAGGCAAGTGGACATCTCGCTTATCTCACTAGAAAATTATACATAATACAATCATATCTGTAATTAATGTAAATATATATTTAATTATATAATATATAATACAATTAAATATATGTATAAATATGTACAATATGAAAAGTTCTGTCACATCGCGCAATTAAAAGAGCTTATTTCTCGCTCGCTTGAGCCTCGGCGTTTAATCTTGTGGCATTTGCAAGCCAAATTGTGGAGTAAGTGGAGTATTGCGTGCATTGCACACGCTGAACAACGGATGGCACGGCCGCTCGCAATTACGCGCTATCCGATTTTTAACGAGCCTCACGCAAACGGCGTTTTTTTTCCAAAGTAAACGCCAATTAGCCGACGCGCACATCCGCGCGGTGCGGATGTTCTTCCCGCGTGAGAGGGAACGCGCCGCGCGATCGCGTAAGTACGCGACGACGATTAAATTCACAATGTTGTTCCCCGCGGAAACAACCTGAATTTCTACCGAAGGCGTGTTTCGCGAGGATGCAATTTTTCACCTGCGTACAGAACCGCAGGAAACGCGGTTCGACAAAAAGACGCGTTGCGTAACCGCCGCGAGACCTGCTTTAGTTGCATTTTATACACCGTGCTCTCCTTTCCTCCTCCTGCCTGCGCTGTTCACCTCGAAATCCGCGTTACGTTCTATAGATAATATATATGCCAACATATACAAAACGCTTCGTTATAAAAGTAGAGGATAAAAAAATTCCCACAGAGAGGACCCGTGCAATCCTTTAGGCTTAACAAACCTACGGACTCGAATTCAACACCGCGGACACTCACAGTAGGTCTGTTCTTTTTAACTGAACTTCTTGCACGGTTCATCTTTCATCTCTTTCTTTTCACGTTGGAGAGAAAAAAAGAAAAGATAAACTACGCAAGAAGTTCAGCTAAAAAGGGCCTATACTGATACATTACACACACCCAGCATAAACACACATATTTCCAACTTCATATCTCATTATTCGTATCTGATCATTGTTGCATCATCCGACATTTGTATTCACATTCTACAACTCGATTTGACGCTAGGCCATATTGAACCCAGTTTGGGATCGGATGCCATAACTATATCAGCAAGAAGAAGAAGAAAATAAATGAAGTGAAACGGACGAAGAGTATCAGCCAGCCGCAATTATATTTTTATATTACAATAGGTATCTCAATTTCCCTCAAACGAGGAAACCCATGTCGTTTCGGAGGCTGCGATTTAAGTGCATCCCCCCTTCCCCCGATAATATATTATTACAATAAAAAAAAGCCGACGATACTTTTTTATCTCGTCTGCTTCCAGCCGCATAGAAAGATAGTGCCCCACTCGTACACTTTACTCCATATACATGCGTAATTACGCATTCTATTAACATAGTGAACTATGATATTCACTGGAATGGAATGAAATTGCCGAAGGTACATGTATATGTATATCAGAGTTACGCGTATCATTATCGTTCGGTAATAGGTAGAGAAAAAAAAGGTGTACGCAATACTTGCACTATGAGATGGTGGAATGTACAAGGAGACAGAAGACGCTGGTCTTCCGATTTATATTCATATCATGCAGAAATTCTCGGCGATGCTTCGAATAATCACAGCTGATGATCGCTTATCACGAATTAGATCGCGATTTTTTTTCATGATATAATTCATTAATTCAAACGCGTTGATTATATATATGCGTTTGTATATCGAAATGCCGCTTATCTTTTGCTGCGTGATTAGCACTCACTAGAAATAATGTTAAAAAAAATAATGAGAACATATAATAACTGATCATGTTTTACCTGATGATAATAACTCCTGTTAGTATTATTAATTATTCTACTCTATTTTAATGTATGATATTTATTAATAGAACAAATATTAATTGTATGTAATTAAATTAAACATATATAATTTAATAAAAATATATATAATATATAAATATTAAATATTATGTTATATATTTATATATGTGTGTAAACACACATACACACAGATTGTTCTATCAACAAAAAGAATATATATGTACTCACAGACACACTTCTGTGTGACACAATTAAAATAATTTATAATTATACCTACGCTCAAACGTTGTAATATACATACAAATAGAGAAATAATATTGGACTACTAAAATCCAAGCTCTGACTGTAAATGACATTTTATTCTAATTTGATTGTATAGCATCGGTCCAAATTCTTTATTTATTTGTTAACAACTTTTAGCAAACAGTTGACGACAACTAAATCTGTCTAAAAGTTACTTTAAATTATATATTTGGCAAGATATACAACGTTAGAAAGAAGTTCCTTAAAGTAGGCGTGTGTTCAATATAAAGGAAACTAAAACATATGAAACATACATATAAAACAAACATGTAAAAGTTATGTACATATAATTGTAAATACGATCCAGACAATCCAAAAGACGGCAAAGGCAAAAACAATTTTGAGTGTTTGGTGTATCCAATAAAGTCTAAAATTAAAAATTGTTTTTATTTAACTACAACAAAATTAATCAAAAATTAAAAAAAGATCTGTTACCGCTTATACTTTATACGACTAATTTCTAAAGTACTGTCATCTTCATTTAGTAGATAGAGACGTATGTCCATATAATGATCAATAAAATATTTTGTCCAGTCAAATCCAACCATACTGAATTGAAATAATTTCTGATCTTCCTCACATAGATGACTCCACATCGCTTGAATATTGTCAGTAAAAAAAACTCCATTCATTATTGCAAAACGGTTGGATCGCGTTGGAAAATTTGTCGATCTTCTTACATAACTTCCACATTCTGAAATGCATATAGGGGAGAGTTGGCAATTACCGAGCCCCTAAGAACCGAAGCGTATATCTAAGCTCAGAAATGCTTCAAAAAAACAAACTGTGCAGTTTTAGATAGGTCATTTATTTGGCTATCCATATATCATACCAATAATGTTGAAAGTTAAACACAAACTGAAATATTAATTTTCTAAAAAATGAGAAAACTCGGTATTATCAAACTGGTCTGATAATATCGTGACCAGGTCTGATAAAATCGTGCCCAGTTTAATAAAGCCGTACCTATAAAAATTACTCTGGCTTCAGCCAGTGACATGAAGTAGAACACAATAACAAAATGTTTTTTTTATATTTATGCATTAATATCGTCTAGTAGGTACCTACATATAAAAATAAGTGAATGCGTTAACAAATAACAATCATTATAAATTCAAATCAAAACTTAAGCAACGATCTTTTCTGTAAGCACCTTACATTGTAAACTAAACAGTCTTGGTAACTCTTAACACACAGTTATCGTTATACCTATGAGTATTATACCTTGGGCGCGAAATTATCAAACTCAATCAATTTTTTGTATTATAGATGAAATTTTATTTGGTTTCGATAGAAACTAAGGGGATGCTGGAGCCGCAGGCGAACTCGATCAGCGTCGATAAAAAGAAGTGCTCACCGATTCTTACACATATGTACATACAGAGCGCAGGCGAACTCGATCAGCGTCGATAAAGAAGTGCTCACCGATTCTTACACATCATACAGAGCGCCTGCTCTAGGGCTATCCGTTATACTGATCCGTATGTTTTTGGCTGAATTCGGGGAGACGCGTAACATGTGTATATGAAATTTTCAAATGCACTTTTCTCTTATACTAAAGCTCGCAGCTCATTTCTGCAAGCACAGGATTCTTCTTTATTGCCCGAGACAGCTGCAAGGTTTTTGTATACGTACACAGTCTAAAACTTTTATGTACAGCAAATGTTGTCATGAGTCGACCGCAGAATCGAAAATAAAACTGTAATTTTCTAATGTCTTTTCGTTTTTCATACGCAAATGGTGTCTGCTGTCTTCGTTATCGTCCATACTTTAATTCTGGACAAAAAATTTTTAATTCGGTGAAATCAATCAAAAGATTATTAGTGTGTCTGAAAATATCGCGGTAAAACAGACCTGTCTCCAGCATCCCCTAGGCGATAGCGATATATAGCGATAGCGACAGCGACAAGGTTGCCGACAAAGCTATACCTTTGTCGGCAACTTTGTCGCTGTCGCTATCGCTATCGCTATCGCCTATTATGCAAGGGGCTTTAGAAAATTTGTGTTAAATATAACATAAATTACATGTCCCAAGCGGTCCACTAAAATTTTTGTGTTAATTTAACATAATATGGATTTGTTAAATGGTAACACCGATATTATGTTGAAATATTTCAACAGAAAGGAAATGTAATTCTGATCGTAATTTGAGGTTAATTATGTGTACAATTAACGTAACTTTCATGTTGAAGTTATAAGATTGTAAGATAATCAGCACTCTTTTTCTGTAAATTTTCATTCCCACTTCTGTTATAGAGTAAAATCGACACTCTTTTTCTATAAATTTGAACACATTTAATAAATACGTTTAAATTGTGTTACTTCAACATATTTTTTAAATTATTTTAATAACTTTACATTTTAAATTTGTTAAGTTCAATTAACATAGCAGGCATATGTTAAATCTACACATGTATGTGTTGATTATTTTACACAAAAATTTTAACAAGGACCTTTTTTAACAAAACTACAAAAATTTTCCAACAGTGTATGAGATATATACCTCAAGTAAGAGAAACAACATATAAGTATATTTAAATTTACGTGATGATACCTTGGGCTACGATTTATACAAATGCTTACAGCATCTATAAGTAAAGTCGGGAGAAAATGACCGAGCCAAACGCAAATTCTATATAGTATTTTATGTTGGACGTACACCGAAAAGGGAAAATATGTGGCATTATACAAGGGGTACATCTTATTTGTGTCGACAAATGCATTACGGTAATCATTCCAAGTAGGTCCATTGACTGGTGACACAAAATTATAAATTAATGTATCCTTGCCTCTCCTACAAGATAAATTTATTTAAACATAATTATGTTGTACATTATACTTCTTTACATATCAGAGTCATTTATAATCATATGCTAATGTTCTGTGATTACGGTAATACCTAATCAGTACAAAATTACCTTTTTCAAAAAAGGTAAAAAAAAGTGCCAAGTACACGCAATGTATTTTGTAAATTCAAAATTTAACCTAAGTGGTAGCTTTATATCTTTTTCACAAAATTATATTATCTAACTTAACTCAAGTGACATGTATTTAAAAAAAAAAAAGATGTAAAATCTTTAATTTCTTCTTCACAAAATTATATTACCTAACTTAACTCAAGTGACATGTATCTAACCTAAGTGGTAGCTTTATATCTTTTTCACAAAATTATATTACCTAACTTAACTCAAGTGACATGTATTAAAAAAAAAAGATGTAAAATCTTTATTTTCTTCTTCACAAAATTATATTACCTAACTTAACTCAAGTGACATGTATTTCAAAAAAAGATGTGAAATCTTTAAATTAAATTGCGCCAATTGTAAAGAGAATATGTATATTGCTTTGAAAGATAATTGTTATGCAACTACTTTAAAGAAATAAAACCCAAGTGGTATCTTCGTATTCCTATTCAAGGGTCTTCCTATTCTAAACCCAAGTGATAATAGCTTCTCAATTCTCTTTAACAAATTTTTAATATTACAAAGAATCATTTTAATTACAAAGAATTAAAGAAGTAACAGTACAAAATAAAAATATTTAATTAAAACAAAATAAATAAATTTTTCTTGTAAAAAAACTTGGCGCTGCTAGACTTTGAAATTTAAACATTAAAATTTAAACATTAGTACTAAGATTTTTGATTGAATAAAAAACAATAAACACAATTTAGGGAAGAATGCGACAGGAGTAAAAAAGCAGCGCCAAGTTTTTTTACAAGAAAAATTTATTTATTTTGTTTTAATTAAATATTTTTATTTTGTACTGTTACTTCTTTAATTCTTTGTAATTAAAATGATTCTTTGTAATATTAAAAATTTGTTAAAGAGAATTGAGAAGCTATTATCACTTGGGTTTAGAATAGGAAGACCCTTGAATAGGAATACGAAGATACCACTTGGGTTTTATTTCTTTAAAGTAGTTGCATAACAATTATCTTTCAAAGCAATATACATATTCTCTTTACAATTGGCGCAATTTAATTTAAAGATTTCACATCTTTTTTTGAAATACATGTCACTTGAGTTAAGTTAGGTAATATAATTTTGTGAAGAAGAAAATAAAGATTTTACATCTTTTTTTTTTAATACATGTCACTTGAGTTAAGTTAGGTAATATAATTTTGTGAAAAAGATATAAAGCTACCACTTAGGTTAAATTTTGAATTTACAAAATACATTGCGTGTACTTGGCACTTTTTTTTACCTTTTTTGAAAAAGATAATTTTGTACTGATATCACCTATTTTGTAGTGTTAAGCAAGGATCTGCAAAACATTTTTATTTTTTATTTTTAATTATTCACAAAATTAGCAATACCAACAAATACATAAAAATTAATAATATTTAAGTAAAAGTCAATTATACATTTCTCACAAAAATTGAAGAAACACTAAATTTATCTTTAAAAATAAATAAAATTTAAATTTCAAGCTTAAAACCTCTACTTCCGAAAGGTTACTATTATTCGTCCAATTTTTATTATGTCTAGACATAATTTTAATTCAGCGAATTTTTATTATGTCATGACATAATTTTAATTCTGCCGCTAGGGAATTTTTAAGTCGATTCTTATAAATCAAGCTTGAATTTGATGTCTAGGTGTCCCAGGTTGCCGATAACGAGGTCCACATAGTGCGCTCCATAGTTTTCGGTGTCCAGGTGTATTAATACCTTGAATTCGATGTCCACGTGTTCCAGGTTGCCGATGACGGGTTCCAGATAGTGCGCTCCATAGTTTTCGGTGTCCAGGTGTAATAATACGTTGAATTCGATGTCTAGGTGTCTCACGTTGCCGATGACGAGGTCCACATAATGCGCTCCGTAGTTTTCGGTGTCTACGTGTATTAATACCTCGAATTCGATATCTACGTGTCCTACATTCAGATTTAAAGTTATTAATACACCTAGACACCAAAAACTACAAAGCACACTATGTGAACCTCGTCATCGGCAACCTGGGACACGTAGACATCGAATTCGAGGTATTATTACACCTAGACACCGAAAACTACGGAGCGCGCTATCTGGACCTCGTCATCAGCAACCTGGGACACCTAGACATCAATTTCAAGGTATTAATACACGTAGACACCGAAAACTACGGAGCGCACTATGTGGACCTCGTCATCGGCAACCTGGGACACCTAGACATCGAATTCAACGTATTAATACACGTAGACACCGAAAACTACGGAGCTCACTATCTAGACATCGTCATCGGCAACCTGGGACACCTAAACATCGCATTCAACGTATTATTACACCTGGACACCGAAAACTACGAAGCGCACTATGTGGACCTCGTCAGCGGCAACCTGGGACACCTAGACATCGAATTCAACGTACGATTACACCTGGACACCGAAAACTATGAAGCGCACTATCTGGATCCCGTCATCGGCAACCTGGGACACGTGGATATCGAATTCAAGGTATTAATACACGTAGACACCGAAAACTACGGAGCGCACTATGTGGACCTCGTCATCGGCAACCTGGGACACGTAGACATCGAATTCAACGTATTATTACACCTGGACACCGAAAACAATGAAGCGCACTATCTGGATCCTGTCATCGGCAACCTGGGACACGTGGACATCAAATTCAAAGTATTAATACACCTGGACACCGAAAACCAGGGCCAACAAACTGAGATACGAATGGCGAGGTCTCAGTAATTCTCCCCCATGTCTACCGAGGGCACTAGTATCGTCAAGAAATTTTATAGAATTTACGGTTATAGGTTACTGTTTGTAAGTTCATGTTGAGTCTGTCCAAGTGGTTCAAATCAGTTTAAGTCTGCTCAAATCTACTTTGGTTTGCTGTTTGCTTACTATTGCTTACTATTAATCACTATTAATATTTATAGTCACAATGAGTCATAAAAAATGTGCAATATTGGCCTAGTTTACACCGTGCGTTTAGGCCGCGACCTATACCTTATATTCAACCCAAACACGATAGGTCGCGACGATGTAAACAGTTGCGACCTCGCTTGGGTCAGGTCTCTTTTTCGCGTGCCCTGACCTAAATTAGGCGTAGACCTAAAGTAGGACGTAACGCGTGTAAACGCAGGTGACCTAAAGATCGCCTAAAGTGCAGAGAGCGTACCAATAAATACTGGATACTGGATTTTTATCTATATTCGACCAAAAGTATCATAGGTCTACATGGTGTAAACGTTTTGTTTAGAATCCTATTTTAGGTCAGGGCATAGGTCAGGTCGCGATCAGGTCGCACGGTGTAAACTAGGCCATTATGTTGTACGTCAACAAGTAAACGGATGTTTACATTTCCAAAACCATTTGTAAATAGAGAAAGATATTTACAATGGTTAGCAGCAACTGGAAATACGAACTTATTGAAGGTACCAGAAAATAAAATTTGTAACCGGACTATATGTGAAGATCATTTTGAAGATAAATATAAATTTTCCAAAAAATTAAGCATGGATGCTATACCCTGGTAAAAATTACCGTTAGAAACAGTTAGAAACAGATAGAATTTCTGATGGTATGTAACGGAATCCTATCCGCTGTAACTGCAAGCTTGTCTAGCTCTATCCGTTTCTGTAAGCAGCACTATTGTATCTGCAAATACAGACAGAAAATGTAACGACGTATAACTGTATCTAATGGAAATCTATCGGCATACAGCATCTATAAGCTTTTGCAATAGAAAAACTTGTCTGTTTCTGTCCGCATTCTGTACGCATCAGATGCTGACGGTATCTATCCGTAATTGCGGATACCGCATCCATCTGCATCTGTACGCAATGTTGACTTATAGGAATTTGTCTGCAACTACGGATGCGAATCCTGTCTGTTTTTGTCCGCATTCTGTACGCATCAGATGCTGACGGTATCTATCCGTAATTGCGGATACCGCATCCATCTGCATCTGTACGCAATGTCGACCTACAGGAATTTATCTGCAACTACGGATACGAATCCTGTCTGTTTCTATCCGCAGTCGGTACGCATCAGATGCTGACGGTATCTATCCGTAATTGCGGATACCGCATCCATCTGCATCTGTACGCAATGTCGACCTACAGGAATTTGTCTGCAACTACGGATGCGAATCCTGTCTGTTTTTGTCCGCATTCTGTACGCATCAGATGCTGACGGTATCTATCCGTAATTGCGGATACCGCATCCATCTGCATCTGTACGTAATGTCGACCTACAGGAATTTGTCTGCAACTACGGATGCGAATCCTGTCTGTTTTTGTCCGCATTCTGTACGCATCAGATGCTGACGGTATCTATCCGTAATTGCGGATACCGCATCCATCTGCATCTGTACGCAATGTCGACCTACAGGAATTTGTCTGCAACTACGAATACGAATCCTGTCTGTTTCTGTCCGCATTCTGTACGCATCAGATGCTGACGGTATCTATCCGTGATTGCGGATACCGCATCCATCTGCATCTGTACGCAATGTCGACCTATAGGAATTTGTCTGCAACTACGGATACGAATCCTGTATGTTTCTGTCCGCATTCTGTACGCATCAGGTGCTGACGGTATCTATCCGTGATTGCGGATACCGCATCCATCTGCATCTGTACGCAATGTCGACCTATAGGAATTTGTCTGCAACTACGGATACGAATCCTGTATGTTTCTATCCGCAGTCGGTACGCATCAGATGCTGACGGTATCTTTCCGTAATTGCGGATACCGCATTCATCTGCATCTGTACGCAATGTCGACCTATAGGAATTTGTCTGCAACTACAGATACGAATCCTGTATGTTTCTGTCCGCATTCTGTACGCATCAAATGCTGACGGTATCTATCCGTAATTGCGGATACCGCATCCATCTGCATCTTCGCGACGACGCCGCTAGGCGGCGCATGATGGAAAGCGTTTCTCACATTTAAAATACAACCAGCCATAATATATAAGCAGGCGTTCTGTCAGGCGACAACCAGAAAAATTACAGTGTCGTAACTAAAGGAATCCCTTCTCCTGGCGTTTAAAGATAGAATCTACCTGATAACTACAAACCTCCCACAATGTACATGTATTTGCAGTAATAAGAAATGAATAAAATGCATTTGCAGTTAGAAACGGATAGAGCGGGCAAATCATAATTGCAAGCAAATGCAGATAGATATTCTGTCTGGTTTTGCAATCGGATGCGGATAGACATTCAAAACTGGTTGCGTATAGAAACGGATAGGATTCGTAATTACGTTTGCGCATAGATTTGGATAAGTTTCGTTCCGTATAAATGCAGATAGATATTCTGTCAGGTTCAGCAATCAGATCCGGATAGACATTCAAAACTGGTTGCGTATAGAAACGGATAGGATTCGTAATTACGTTTGCGCATAGATTCGGATAAGTTCCGTTCCGTTAGGAATCAGTTAGATGCAGTTAGTCTTTCCCCACCGTCTTTGCGTACAGTCGTTCACGGAAAGGTTGCAACACTTTTTTTTGGATGGGTTTTGGAACGCACGAATATTTAGAGACTGCGAGCCACTGCGTCTAGGGAGCTGCCGTGACGGGCCGTGACCAGCAGTGAGCTGTAGTGAGAGGTTAAGACAGCTGTCAAAAGAGCACATACAGGGTGTGTATACACAGCAAAAGACATCTTACAGCGTAACATCTGATAACAGGTAGGAACAAGACATCTTAAATAACGTATACTTTTTACGATATTTTAATTTAAATAAATAAATAAATAAAAAAAAAAGTGTGCAAGTAGAAACTTGCACATTGCTTCCTCATAGTTCTTAAGTGTGCAAGCAGAAACTTGCACATTGCTTCCTTATTTATTTTTAAGTGTGCAAGTAGAAACCTGAACATTGCTTTCTCAAAGTTTTTAAGTGTGCAAGTAGAAACTTGCTCATTGCTTCTTCATAGTTTTTAAGTGTGCAAGTAGAAACTTGCACATTGCTTACTCATAGTTTTTAGGTGTGCAAGTAGAAACCTGCACATTGCTTCCTTATAGTTTTTAAGTGTGCAAGTAGAAACCTTTGCTCACAAAGCTTCCTCTATGAGGAAGCTTTTATTTTATCTGCTGTCAACGGCAAGTGGGGCGGCCGCCACTGGGGGAAATCTGCTCTTTCCGCGGCGCTGCCACGAAGCCCTGACGAGTAGGAGGGTCGCGGCGGTGTGCGCAGAAGGGTCTGTGCGCAATCTTGCCTGGAGCCGCCGTCGGTGCAGATCTTGGTAGTAGTAGTTATTTGTTTTGGTTTCCTCATAGAGGAAGCTTTGTGAGCAAAGGTTTCTACTTGCACACTTAAAAACTATAAGGAAGCAATGTGCAGGTTTCTACTTGCACACTTAAAAACTATGAAGAAGCAATGAGCAAGTTTCTACTTGCACACTTAAAAACTTTGAGAAAGCAATGTTCAGGTTTCTACTTGCACACTTAAAAATAAATAAGGAAGCAATGTGCAAGTTTCTACTTGCACACTTAAGAACTATGAGGAAGCAATGTGCAAGTTTCTACTTGCACACTTTTTTTTTTGCCATTTTGATGCTGATAATTATAACTCGAGACAGTCTAATTTAAGTTAATTTGACAGAGCGTTGAAATCTTGTTTTATTATCTTAAAACATTATTTTTTGAAGTCTCATTTATTGAGACTTGAGATGTTCTAACTGTTCCTCTTAAAAAGAGATAGTGAGAATAGTGAGTAAATTAAGGTTTAAACTTAACCGACGTTTATAAAATTACGACAATAGATTTCCTCGTCACCTTTGAGGTACTATTGTTAACGCGTTTTTTTAAAAGTGGTTTCCCCTGGAGGCCTAGTCCACTAAAAAATAATATTAGAATGTAATCAAATTTTTTTATGATTATAACTATAATGTTAAATTTATTTGTTAGAGAAGAAAATAAAAATTTATATATATTATTATACATATAATATACTCTTAGAGACAGAGTAGAAAATATAAAATATTTTCTCTATCATTATATTTTTTACTGTATATATGTATACATATAAAAATTCGATCATTTTCTAATATTATTTTTTACACACTCGTCTTTATGATAAATATGACGCCTTGTTCACACACGATGCCTTGTTCAGACACGATGTCTTGTTCAGACACGATGTCTTGTTCAGACCCGATGTCCTGTTCAGGCACGATGCCTTGTTCAGACACGATGTCTTATTCAGACACGATGTTTTGTTCAGACACGATGTCTTGTTCAGACCCGATGTCCTGTTCAGACACGATATCTTGTTCAGACCCGATGTCCTGTTCAGACACGATGCCTTATTCAGACACGATGTCTTGTTCAGACATGATGTCTTGTTCAGACACGATGCCCTGTTCAGACACAATGTCTTGTTCAGACACGATGTCTTATTCAAAAATAGGGGTAGAAAAAAAATTTTTTTTAGGCAGAAATCGGTAACTTTCACCAATCTTCGTGAAATTCAAAACAACTTTCCTTTAATGATACATTCTATATATATAAATTACATATATAACTTGTACACTTTTTAGGTAAAAATCGGTAACCCCTTCACCGATCATTGCCAAATTCAACACCAACCTATCTTTCACCAATTTTCGCGAAATTTAAAACAACCTTCCTTTAATGATACGTTCTATATATAAGACTAGCTGGTTACCCGGGCTTCGCCCCGGAGGACAAATGTAGTAAAACACACAAATAATCTCTCTCTCTCTCTCTCTCTCTCTCTCTCTCTCTCTCTCTCTCTCTCTCTCTCTCTCTCTCTCTCTCTCTCTCTCTCTCTCTCTCTCTCTCTCTCTCATCTCTCTCTCTCTCTCTCTCTCTCTCTCTCTCTCTCTCTCTCCCTCCTCTCTCCCTCTCTCTCTCTCTCCTCTCTCCCTCTCTCTCCTCTCCTCCTCTCTTCTTCCTCTCTTACCTCCCCTCTCTCTCTCTCTCTCTTCTCTCTCTCTCTCTCTCTCTCTCTTTCTACCCCTGTTTGATCTATAATTCTTTAAAATTTAGCCAATTATTTCCCGAAAAATTAGAAAAATTAGGAAAATTAAAAAAAACCGGTTTCCAGAAAATCAGAAACAAAAAAACTATACCACTAGTGGCCTCCCCGGAAAATTCCACCCCTATTTCATATACTTTGATAAAAATTCGAGTCAGGGGTTTAGGCTGGGCGATATCAAAGAATCCGTGAAAACACGTTTTACTCTTTTCAACCCGTTAGGACTCGAATTCTAATTTATTCTAATTTCCTTCTTAATGGCACTCCCCGGAAAATCTACCCCTATTTTATATTTTTGTAAAAAATCGGTTCAGGGGTTGGGCTGGGCGTGATGAGTGAGTGAGTGAGAGGAGTGAGTGAGTGAGTCAGACATCTTCCTTTATATATATAGATACATATATAACTTGT